>NW_024711729.1:0-33533 GCF_018991925.1 Homarus americanus | reverse complement strand
AGGAGTCAGCCAAGGAAGGTTGTTCAGATTGTGGAGCAGACTGTGAGGAGATCTTCCTGGTATGCTCATCCCGAGGCAGTTCTGCAGACAATGCTCTGCAGTAAGGATGAGGAGAGAAGAGTGGCAGTCAAAAGGATCTTGGATATGAGACTTATGAGAGGATCTGGGCATGACGAATCAGTTGGTGACGATTCCTTCAGGGTCAGGAAGACTCCTGAAGTCAATCTAGGTGCCAAGACCCTCACTGATCTCATAGATCTGGATAACATCCTGGCTGGCAGTGAGCCCCCTCTTACTTGCAGCCTCACCAATGTTCAAGTCAGAGCTTTCCTGGACAAACCCATGCATGTCCCTGCCTGGCCCTTGCACACCCAGAGTATAGAGCGTTGTATACAGCAAGTGAGCGAGGCCAGCAGTCACGTGTACAGCCAGGAGAGGAGGGAATGCTACATCCGAGCTCAGGTGGTCAGCAGGAAGGTGATGAGTAGAAACAGAAGCAAGAAAGACATGTTCTCTATGGTGTGCAGCAACACCGGGTCGTAGTAGTAAAACCGGTTTTTGTATTTGATGATTTTGTTTTCTAAAGGAATAATAAATTTAATAAATGTGTCAAGATCATTCGTTTCACTATTCTGGATCATTTTCATCGTAATAAATTAACCTGATACATTTACTTTACTTTAAATAAGCTATTTAGTGGTGTTGGTAAAAGGGTGGGAATACTGAATTTTCATAAGATTTCAAGTTAAAATTTACCTAGCAAAAAATGAAAACTATTCAAATCTGAAGATATCACATGATTCTGCCCATAGAACTACATCATTAATACCATGGGCCGATTTTTCAAACTAAAAAAAAAAATTCGCCTCCGTATGACACACTAATATATATGGATCCTCGTGTTTCCAAGCCGGATTTGGTAAAATGTTGCTCTGATCACCTAAGCGGCACGGGTGGTCCCCATTAGAGTGTCTGATGGCACCATAAGGCTGTTGAACAGTCTTTGTGTGAAATATAGTAGAGTTCTAGGATTGCTTAGTGTCCCAGGCTAAGAGGTATCGCTCCTCGGTCAAGCAATTAGAAGATCGTGGGTTCGAATCCTGGTGGGTGAGGTGTTGATTATAAGGAAGAAGTCCGCTGCTTTTATTGGGCTAATACGAAATATATATGGATTCCTCAGGTTTCGAAGCCGTGACGGTAAAAACGTTGCTCTGATCACCTAAGCGGCACGGGTGGTCCCCATGAGAGGTTCACGGCGCTATAAGCTCGTTGAACAGGCTTTGTGTGAAATATAGGAGAGTCTAGGACTGCTTTTAGTGTCCTAATGGCCCAGAGGTGGCGTTCCCCGGTCACAATTATACGATCGTGGGTTCAAATCCTGGTGGGGTGAGGTGTTGATTATATGTAGAAGTCCGCGTGCTTCATTGGGCTAATGAAATATATATGGATCCTCGTATTTCCAAGCCGGATTTGGTAAAACGTTGCTCTGATCACCTATGCGGCACAGGTGGTCCCTATTAGAGGTTCACGGCGCCATAAGCTCGTTGAACAGGATTTGTGTGAAATATAGCAGAGTGTAGGACTGCTTTTATTGTCCTGGTGGTCCAGAGGTAGCGTTCCCAGGTCACAATTATAAGATCGTGGGTTCAAATCCTGGTGGGGTGAGGTGTTGATTATATGTAGAAGTCTGCGTGCTTTAATGGTCTGAGGAAATATATATGGATCCTCGGCTTTCGAAGCCACATTTGGTAAAACGTTGCTCTGATCACCTAAGCGGCATGGGTGGGCCCCATTAGAGGTTCACGGCGCCATAAGCTCGTTGAACAGGCTTTGTGTGAAATATAGCAGATTCTAGGAATGCTTTTAGTTTCCTGGTGGCCCAGAGGTAGCGTCCCCCGGTCACAATTATAAGATTGTGGGTTCAAATCCTGGTGGGGTGAGGTGTTGATTATATGTAGAAGTCCGTGTGCTTTAATGGTCTAATGAAATATATATGGATCCTCGGGTTTCGAAGCCACATTTGCTAAAACGTTGCCTGATCACCTAAGCGCACGGGGATCCTCTATTAGAGGTTCACAGCCGCCCATAAGCCTGCTGAACAGGCTTTGTGTGAACATAGCAGAGTCTAGGTATGCTTTTAGTGTCCTGGGTGGGCTGAGGTAAAGGTTCCCTGGTCACACTAGGAAGATCGTGTCTCCAATCCTGGTGGAGTGAGGTGTTGATTATATGAAGAAGTCCGCATGCTTTATTGGGCTAATGAAATATATATGGATCCTCGTGTTTCGAAGCCGCATTTGGTAAAACGTTGCTCTGATCACCTAAGCGGCATGGGTTGTCCCCATTAGATGTTCACGGCGCCATAAGCTCATTGAACAGCTTTGTGTGAAATATAGCAGAGTCTAGGACTGCTTTTATTGTCCTGGTGGCCCAGAGGTAGCGTTCCCCGGTCACAATTATAAGATCGTGGGTTCAAACCCCGGTGGGGTGAGGTGTTGATTAAATGTAGAAGTCTGCGTGCTTTATTGGGCTTATGAAATATATATGGATCCTTCTTGTTTCGAAGCCGCATTTGGTAAAATGTTGGTCTGATCACCTAAGCGGCACGGGTTGTCCCCATTAGAGATTCACGGCGCCATAAGCTCGTTGAACAGGCTTTGTGTGAAATATAGCAGAGTCTAGGACTGCTGTTATTGTCCTGGTGGCCCAGAGGTAGCGTCCCCCGGTCACAATTATAAGATTGTGGGTTCAAATCCTGGTGGGGTGAGGTGTTGATTATATGTAGACGTCCGCGTGCTTTAATGGTCTAATGAAATATATATAGATCCTCGGGTTTCGAAGCCACATTTGGTAAAACGTTGCTCTGATCAGCTAAGCGGCACGGGTGGTCCCCATTAGAGGTTCACGGCGCCATAAGCTCGTTGAACAGGCTTTGTGTGAAGTATAGCAGAGTCTAGGAATGCTTTTAGTTTCCTGGTGGCCCAGAGGTAGCGTCCCCCGGTCACAATTATAAGATTGTGGGTTCAAATCCTGGTGGGGTGAGGTGTTGATTATATGTAGAAGTCCGAGTGCTTTAATGGTCTAATGAAATATATATGGATCCTCGGGTTTCGAAGCCACATTTGGTAAAACGTTGCTCTGATCACCTAAGCGGCACGAGGGATCCCCATTAGAGGTTCACGGCGCCATAAGCTCATTGAACAGGCTTTGTGTGAAATATATAGCAGAGTCTAGGAATGCTTTTAGTGTTTTGGTGGCCCAGAGGTAGCGTTCCCCGGTCACAATTAGAAGATCGTGGGTTCTAATCCTGGTGGGGTGAGGTGTTGATTATATGAAGAAGTCCGCATGCTTTATTGGGCTAATGAAATATATATGGATCCTCGTTTTTCGAAGCCGCATTTGGTAAAACGTTGCTCTGATCACCTAAGCGGCACGGGTGGTCCCCATTAGAGGTTCACGGGGCCAAAAGCTCGTTGAACAGGCTTCGTGTGAAATATAGCAGAGTCTAGGACTGCTTTTAGTGTCCTGGTGGCCCAGAGGTAGCGTTCCCCGGTCACAATTATAAGATCGTGGGTTCAAATCCTGGTGGGGTGAGGTAATATCAAATGTAGTCTATGCGGCTTTATTGGGCTAATGAAATATATATGGATCCTCGTGTTTCGAAGCCGCATTTGGTAAAACGTTGCTCTGATCACCTAAGCGGCACGGGGGGTCCTCATTAGAGGTTCACGGCGCCATAAGCTCGCTGAACAGGCTTTGTGTGAAATATAGCAGAGTCTAGGACTGCTTTTATTGTTCCTGGTGGCCCAGAGGTAGCGTCCCCCGGTCACAATTATAAGATCGTGGTTTCAAATCCTGGTGGGGTGAGGTGTTGATTATATGTTGAAGTCCGCGTGCTTTATTGGGCCAATGAAATATATATGGATCCTCGTGTTTCGAAGCCGCATTTGGTAAAACGTTGCTCTGATCACCTGCCGCATGGGTTGGGTTCCCATTAGAGGTTCACGGCCACGAAAGTTTGAACAGGCTTTGTGTGAAACATAGCAGAGTCTAGGACTGCTTTTATTGTCCTGGTGGCCCAGAGGTAGCGTTCCCCGGTCACAATTATAAGATCGTGGGTTCAAACCCTGGTGGGATGAGGTGTTGATTAAATGTAGAAGTCTGCGTGCTTTATTGGGCTTATGAAATATATATGGATCCTTCTTGTTTCGAAGCCGCATTTGGTAAAATGTTGGTCTGATCACCTAAGCGGCATGGGTTGTCCCCATTAGAGGTTCACGGCGCCATAAGCTCGTTGAACAGGCTTTGTGTGAAATATAGCAGAGTCTAGGACTGTTGTTATTGTCCTGGTGGCCCAGAGGTAGCGTCCCCCGGTCACAATTATAAGATTGTGGGTTCAAATCCTGGTGGGGTGAGGTGTTGATTATATGTAGAAGTCCGCGTGCTTTAATGGTCTAATGAAATATATATAGATCCTCGGATTTCGAAGCCACATTTGGTAAAACGTTGCTCTGATCAGCTAAGCGGCACGGGTGGTCCCCATTAGAGGTTCACGGCGCCATAAGCTCGTTGAACAGGCTTTGTGTGAAATATAGCAGAGTCTAGGAATGCTTTTAGTTTCCTGGTGGCCCAGAGGTAGCGTCCCCCGGTCACAATTATAAGATTGTGGGTTCAAATCCTGGTGGGGTAGGGTGTTGATTATATGTAGAAGTCCGCGTGCTTTAATGGTCTAATGAAATATATATGGATCCTCGGGTTTCGAAGCCACATTTGGTAAAACGTTGCTCTGATCAGCTAAGCGGCACGGGTGGTCCCCATTAGAGGTTCACGGCGCCATAAGCTCGTTGAACAGGCTTTGTGTGAAATATAGCAGAGTCTAGGAATGCTTTTAGTTTCCTGGTGGCCCAGAGGTAGCGTCCCCCGGCCACAATTCTAAGATTGTGGGTTCTAATCCTGGTGGGGTGAGGTGTTGATTATATGAAGAAGTCCGCATGCTTTATTGGGCTAATGAAATATATATGGATCCCCGTGTTTCGAAGCCGCATTTGGTAAAACGTTGCTCTGATCACCTAAGCGGCATGGGTGGTCCCCATTAGAGGTTCACGGCGCCATAAGCTCGTTGAACAGGCTTTGTGTGAAATATAGCAGAGTCTAGGACCGCTTTTATTGTCCTGGTGGCCCAGAGGTAGCATTCCCCGGTCACAATTATAAGATCGTGGGTTCAAACACTGGTGGGGTGATGTGTTGATTAAATGTAGAAGTCCACGTAGTTTATTGGGCCACGAAATATATATGATCCTTCTGTTTCGGGTCGATTTGGTAAAATGTTGGTCTGATCACCTGCCGCACGGTGGTCCTCTATTAGAGGTTCACGGCGCCTATAAGCTCATGGAACAGGCTTTTGTGTGAAATATAGCAGAGTCTAGGGGATTGCTTTATTGTCCTGGTGGCCCAGGAGGTAGCGTCCCCCAGTCACAATTATAAGATTGTGGGTTCAAATCCTGGTGGGGTGAGGTGTTGATTAAATGTAGAAGTCCGCGTGCTTTATTGGGCTAATGAAATATATATGGATCCTCGTGTTTCGAAGCCGCAGTTGGTAAAACGTTGCTCTGATCACCTAAGCGGCATGGGTGGTCCCCATTAGAGGTTCACAGCGCCATAAGCTCGTTGAACAGGCTTTGTGTGAAATATTGCAGAGTCTAGGACTGCTTTTATTGTCCTGGTGGCCCAGAGGTAGCGTTCCCCGGTCACAATTATAAGATCGTGGGTTCAAATCCTGGTGGGGTGAGGTGTTGATTAAATGTAGAAGTCCGCGTGCTTTATTGGGCTAATGAAATATACATGGATCCTCGGGTTTCGAAGCCGCATTTGGTAAAATGTTGCTCTGATCACCTAAGCGGCACGGGTGGTCCCCATTAGAGGTTCACGGCGCCATAAGCTCGTTGAACAGGCTTTGTGTGAAATATAGCAGAGTCTAGGAATGCTTTTAGTGTCCTGGTGGCCCAAAGGTAGCGTTCCCGGTCACAATTAGAAGATCGTGGGTTCGAATCCTAGTGGGGTGAGGTGTTGATTATATGAAGTAGTCCGCGTGCTTTATTGGGCTAACGAACATATATGGATCCTCGTGGTTTCCGGGTTACTTGGTAAAACGTTGCTCTGATCACCTAAGCGCACGGTGGTCCCATTAGGAGGTTCACGGGCGCCCAAAAGCTCGTTGAACAGTCTTTGTGTGAAATATAGCAGAGTCTAGACTGCTTTTAGTGTCCTGGTGGCCCAGGAGGTAGCATTCCCCGGTCACAATTATACAAGATCAGTTCAAATCCGGTAAGAGGTGTTGATTATATGGTATGTCCGCGCTTTATTGGGCTAATCATATATATATGGATCCTCGTGTTTCGACGCCGCATTGGGTTAAGCGTTGCTCTGATCACCTAAGCGGCACGGGTGGTCCCCATTAGAGGTTCACGGCACCATAAGCTCGTTGAACAGGCTTTGTGTGAAACATAGCAGAGTCTAGGACTGCTTTCATTGTCCTGGTGGCCCAGAGGTAGCATTCCCCGGTCACAATTATATGATCGTGGGTTCAAATCCTGGTGGGGTGAGGTGTTGATTATATGTAGAAGTCTGCGTGCTTTATTGGGCTAATGAAATATATATGGATCCTCGTGTTTCGAAGCCGTATTTGATAAAACGTTGCTCTGATCACCTAAGCTGCACGGGTGGTCCTCATTAGAGGTTCACAGCGCCATAAGCTCGTTGAACAGGCTTTGTGTGAAATATAGCTGAGTCTAAGAATGCTTTTAGTGTCCTGGTGGCCCAGAAGTAGCGATCCCCGGTCACAATTAGAAGATCGTGGGTTCGAATCCTGGTGGGGTGAGGTGTTGATTATATGAATAAGTCCGCGTGCTTTATTGGGCTAATGAAATATATATGGATCCTCGTGTTTCGAAGCCGCATTTGGTAAAACGTTGCTCTGATCACCTAAGCGGCATGGGTGGTCCCCATTAGAGGTTCACGGCGCCATAAGCTCGTTGAACAGGCTTTGTGTGAAATATAGCTGAGTCTAGGACTGCTTTTATTGTCCTGGTGGCCCAGAGGTAGCGTCCCCCGGTCATAATTATAAGATTGTGGGTTCAAATCCTGGTGGGGTGAGGTGTTGATTATATGTAGAAGTCCGCGTGCTTTAATGGTCTAATGAAATATATATGGATCCACGGGTAACGAAGCCACATTTGGTAAAACGTTGCTCTGATCACCTAAGCGGCACGGGTGGTCCCCATTAGAGGTTCACGGCGCCATAAGCTCGTTGAACAGGCTTTGTGTGAAATATAGCAGAGTCTAGGAATGCTTTTAGTTTCCTGGTGGCCCAGAGGTAGCGTCCCCCGGTTACAATTATAAGATTGTGGGTTCAAATCCTGGTGGGGTGAGGTGTTGATTATATGTAGAAGTCCGCGTGCTTTAATGGTCTAATGAAATATATATGGATCCTCGGGTTTCGAAGCCACATTTGGTAAAACGTTGCTCTGATCACCTAAGCCGCACGGGGGATCCCCATTAGAGATTCACGGCGCCATAAGCTCGTTGAACAGGCTTTGTGTGAAATATAGCAGAGTCTAGGAATGCTTTTAGTGTCCTGGTGGGCCAGAGGTAGCGTTCCCCGGTCACAATTAGAAGATCGTGGGTTCAAATCCTGGTGGGGTGAGGTGTTGATTAAATGTAGAAGTCCACGGTTTTATTGGCCATTAATGAAATATATATGGATCCTTCTTGTTTCGGGTCGCATTTGCAAAATGTTGGTCTGATCACCTGCTTTACGGTGGTCCCCAGTTGAAAGTTCTACGGCCAAGCTCGCTGGCAGGCCGCAGGAAATATAGCAGAGTCTAGGACTGCTTTTATTGTCCTGGTGGCCCAGGAGGTAGCTGCCTCAGTCACAATTATATAAGATTGTGGGTTCAACCTGGTAGGGGTTAGAAGGATTATATGGTAGTCCATTTTTGAATTATCTAATGAAATATATATGGATCCTCCTGTTTCGAAGCCGCATTTGGTAAAACGTTGTTATGATCACCTAAGCGGCACGGGTGGTCCCCATTAGATGTTCACGGTGCCATAAGCCCGTTGAACAGGCTTTGTGTGAAATATAGCAGAGTCTAGGACTGCTTTTATTGTCCTGGTGGCCCAGAGGTAGCGTTCCTCGGTCACAATGAAATGACGGGTCTGAATCCTGGTGGGGTGAGGTGTTGATTATATGAAGAAGTCCGCGTGCTTTATTGGGCTAATGAAATATATATGGATCCTTCTTGTTTCGAAGCCGCATTTGGTAAAATGTTGGTCTGATCACCTAAGCAACACGCGTGGTCCCCATTAGAGGTTCACGGCGCCATAAGCTCGTTGAACAGGCTTTGTGTGAAATATAGCAGAGTCTAGGACTGCTTTTATTGTCATGGTGGCCCAGAGGTAGCGTCCTCCGGTCACAATTATATGATTGTGGGTTCAAATCCTGGTCGGGTGAGGTGTTGATTATATGTAGAAGTCCGCGTGCTTTATTGGGTTAATGAAATATATATGGATCCACGTGTTTCGAAGCCGCATTTGGTAAAACGTTGCTCTGATCACCTAAGCGGCACGGGTGGTCCCCATTAGAGGTTCATGGCGCCATAAGGTCGTTGAACAGGCTTTGTGTGAAATATAGTAGAGTGTAGGACTGCTTTTATTGTCCTGGTGGCCCAGAGGTAGCATACCCCGGTCACAATTATAAGATCGTGGGTTTGAATCCTGGTAGGGTGAGGTGTTGATTATATGAAGAAGTCCGAGGGATTTATTGGGCTAATGAAATATTTATGGATCGTCCTTGTTTCGAAGCCGCATTTGGTAAAACGTTGCTCTGATCACCTAAGCGGCACCGGTGGTCCCCATTAGAGGTTCACGGTGCCATAAGCAAGTTGAACAGGCTTTGTGTGAAATATAGCAGAGTCTAGGAATGCTTTTATTGTCCTGGTGGCCCAGAGGTAGCGTCCCCCGGTCACAATTATAAGATCGTGGGTTCAAATCCTGGTGGGGTGAGGTGTTGATTATATGTAGAAGTCCGCGTGCTATATTGGGCTAATGAAATATATATGGATCCTCGTGTTTCGAAGCCGCATACGGTAAAACGTTGCTCTGATCACCTAAGTGGCACGGGTGGTCCCCATTAGAGGTTCACGGCGCCATAAGCTCGTTGAACAGGCTTTGTGTGAAATATAGTAGAGTCTAGGACTGCTTTTATTGTCCTGGTGGCCCAGAGGTAGCATTCCCCGGTCACAATTATAAGATCGTGGGTTCAAATCCTGGTTGGGTGAGGTGTTGATTAAATGTTGAAGTCCGCGTGCTTTATTGGGCTTATGAAATATACATGGATCCTCGGGTTTCGAAGCCGCATTTGGTAAAATGTTGCTCTGATCACCTAAGCGGCACGGGTGGTCCCCATTAGAGGTTCAAGGCGCCATAAGCTCGTTGAACAGGCTTTGTGTGAAATATAGCAGAGTCTAGGAATGCTTTTAGTGTCCTGGTGGCCCAGAGGTAGCGTTCCCCGTCACAATTAGAAGATCGTGGGTTCGAATCCTAGTGGGGTGAGGTGTTGATTATATGAAGTAGTCCGCATGCTTTATTGGGCTAATGAAATATATATGGATCCTCGTGTTTCGAAGCTCCATTTGGTAAAACGTTGCTCTGATCACCTAAGCGGCACGGGTGGTCCCCATTAGAGGTTCACGGTGCCATAAGCTCATTGAACAGGCTTTGTGTGAAATATAGCAGAGTCTAGGACTGCTTTTATTGTCCTGGTGGCCCAGAGGTAGCGTCCCCCGGTCACAATTATAAGATCGAGGGTTCAAATCCTGGTGGGGTGAGGTGTTGATTAAATGTAGAAGTCCGCGTGCTTTATTGGGCTTATGAAATATACATGGATCCTCGGGTTTCGAAGCCGCATTTGGTAAAATGTTGCTCTGATCACCTAAGCGGCACGGGTGGTCCCCATTAGAGGTTCAAGGCGCCATAAGCTCGTTGAACAGGCTTTGTGTGAAATATAGCAGAGTCTAGGAATGCTTTTAGTGTCCTGGTGGCCCAGAGGTAGCGTTCCCCGTCACAATTAGAAGATCGTGGGTTCGAATCCTAGTGGGGTGAGGTGTTGATTAAATGTTGAAGTCCGCGTGCTTTATTGGGCTAATGAAATATACATGGATCCTCGGGTTTCGAAGCCGCATTTGGTAAAATGTTGCTCTGATCACCTAAGCGGCACGGGTGGTCCCCATTAGAGGTTCACGGCGCCATAAGCTCGTTGAACAGGCTTTGTGTGAAATATAGCAGAGTCTAGGAATGCTTTTAGTGTCCTGGTGGCCCAAAGGTAGCGTTCCCCGTCACAATTAGAAGATCGTGGGTTCGAATCCTAGTGGGGTGAGGTGTTGATTATATGAAGTAGTCCGCGTGCATTATTGGGCTAATGAAATATATATGGATCCTCGTGTTTCGAAGCTGCATTTGGTAAAACGTTGCTCTGATCACCTAAGCGGCACGGGTGGTCCCCATTAGAGGTTCACGGCGCCATAAACTCATTGAACAGGCTTTGTGTGAAATATAGCAGAGTCTAGGACTGCTTTTATTGTCCTGGTGGCCCAGAGGTAGCGTCCCCCGGTCACAATTATAAGATCGAGGGTTCAAATCCTGGTGGGGTGAGGTGTTGATTAAATGTAGAAGTCCGCGTGCTTTATTGCGCTAATGAAATATATATGGATCCTCATGTTTCGAAGCCGCATTTGGTTAAGCGTTGCTCTGATCACCTAAGCGGCACGGGTGGTCCCCATTAGAGGTTCACGGCGCCATAAGCTCGTTGAACAGGCTTTGTGTGAAATATAGCAGAGTCTAGGACTGTTTTTATTGTCCTGGTGGCCCAGAGGTAGCATTCCCCGGCCACAATTATAAGATCGTTGGTTCAAATCCTGGTGGGGTGAGGTGTTGATTATATGTAGAAGTCTGCGTGCTTTATTGGGCTAATGAAAATTATATGGATCCTCGGGTTTCGAAGCCCCATTTGGCAAAACGTTGCTCTGATCACCTAAGCGGCACGGGTGGTCCCCATTAGAGGTTCACGGCGCCATAAGCTCGTTGAACATGCTTTGTGTGAAATATAGCAGAGTCTAGGAATGCTTTTAGTGTCCTGGTGGGCCAGAGGTAGCGTCTCTGGTCACAATTAGGAAGATCGTGGGTTTGAATCCTGGTAGGGTGAGGTGTTGATTATATGTAGAAGTCCGAGTGATTTATTGGGCTAATGAAATATTTATGGATCGTCCTTGTTTCGAAGCCGGATTTGGTAAAACGTTGCTCTGATCACCTAAGCGGCACGGGTGGTCCCTATTAGAGGTTCACACGGCGCCATAAGCTCATTGAACATGCTTTGTGTGAAATATAGTAGAGTCTAGGACTGCTTTTATTGTCCTGGTGGCCCAGAGGTAGCATACCCCGGTCACAATTATAAGATCGTGGGTTTGAATCCTGGTAGGGTGAGGTGTTGATTATATGTAGAAGTCCGAGTGATTTATTGGGATAATGAAATATTTATGGATCGTCCTTGTTTCGAAGCCGGATTTGGTAAAACGTTGCTCTGATCACCTAAGCGGCACGGGTGGTCCCCATTAGAGGTTCACGGTCCCATAAGCAAGTTGAACAGGCTTTGTGTGAAATATAGCAGAGTCTAGGAATGCTTTTATTGTCCTGGTGGCCCAGAGGTAGCGTCCCCCGGTCACAATTATAAGATCGTGGGTTCAAATCCTGGTGGGGTGAGGTGTTGATTATATGGAGAAGTCCGCTTGCTTTATTGGGCAAATGAAATATATATGGATCCTCGTGTTTCGAAGCCGCATTTGGTAAAACGTTGCTCTGATCACCTAAGCGGCACGGGTGGTCCCTATTAGAGGTTCACGGCGCCATAAGCTTGTTAAACAGGCTTTGTGTGAAATATAGTAGAGTCTAGGACTGCTTTTATTGTCCTGGTGGCCCAGAGGTAGCGTTCTGCATACAATTATAAGATCGGGTCCACAAACTCGGTGTACAGGCGTTGATTAAATGTAGAAGTCCGCTGCGGTTTATTGGGATAATGAACATATACGGGATCTCGTTCGTGAAACCGGATTTGGTAAAACGTTGCTCTGATCACCTAAAGCGTACGGGGTGGTCTCTATTAGAGTGTTCATACAGCCATAAGGTCGTTGAACAGGCTTTGTGTGAAATATAGCAGGAAAGCTCCAGGGACTGCTTTTATTGTCCTGGTGGCCCAGAGGTAGCGTTCGCCGGTCACAATTATAAGATCGTGGGTTCAAATCCTGGTGGGGTGAGGTGTTGATTAAATGTAGAAGTCCGCGTGATTTATTGGGATAATGAAATATATATGGATCCTTCTTGTTTCGAAGCAGCATTTGGTAAAATGTTGGTCTGATCATCTAAGCGGCACTCGTGGTCCCCATTAGAGGTTCACGGCGCCATAAGCTCGTTGAACAGGCTTTGTGTGAAATATAGCAGAGTCTAGGACTGCTTTTATTGTCCTGGTGGCCCAGAGGTAGCATTCCCCGGCCATACAATTATAAGATCGTGGGTTCAAATCCTGTGGGGTGAGGTGTTGATTATATGGTGAAGTCCGCGTGCTTTATTGGGCTAATGAAATATATATGCATCCTCGTGTTTCGAAGCAGCATTTGGTAAAACGTTGCTCTGATCACCTAAGCGGCACGGGTGGTCCCCATTAGAGGTTCACGGCGTCATAAGCTCGTTGAACAGGCTTTGTGTGAAATATAGCAGAGCCTAGACTGCTTTTTATTGTCCCAGGCCCAGAGGTAGCTGCCCCTGACACAATTATAAGATCGTGTTATTCAAATCCTGGTGGGTGAGGTGTTGATTAAAATGTAGAAGTCCATGCGGTTTTATTGGGATAATGAAATATATATGGATCCTTCTTGTTTCTGAAGCCGCATTTGGTAAAATGTTGGTCTGATCACCTTGCTGCACTCGTGGTCCCCATTAGAGGTCTGCTTGCGCCATTAGCCTTGAAGAGGCTTAGAAATATAGCAGAGTCTAGGACTGCTTTTATTGTCCCAGGCCCAGGAGGCGTCCCCGGTCACACCATAAGATCGTGGGTTCAAATCCTGGTGAGGTGTTGATTATATGTAGAAGTCCGCATATTGGGCTAATGAAATATATATGGATCCAGGTGTTTCGAAGCCGCATTCGGTAAAACGTTGCTCTGATCACCTAAGTGGCACGGGTGGTCCCCATTAGAGGTTCACGGCGCCATAAGCTCGTTGAACAGGCTTTGTGTGAAATATAGCAGAGTCTAGGACTGCTTTTATTGTCCTGGTGGCCCAGAGGTAGCGTTCCCCGGACACAATTATAAGATCGTGGGTTCAAATCCTGGTGGGGTGAGTTGTTGATTAAATGTAGAAGTCCGCGTGCTTTATTGGGATAATGAAATATATATGGATCCTTCTTGTTTCGAAGCCGCATTTGGTAAAATGTTGGTCTGATCACCTAAGCGGCACTCGTGGTCCCCATTAGAGGTTCACGGCGCCATTAGCTCGTTGAACAGGCTGTGTGAAATATAGCAGAGTCTAGGACTGCTTTTATTGTCCTGGTGGCCCAGAGGTAGCATTCCCCGGTCACAATTTAAGATCGTGGGTTCAAATCCTGGTGGCGTGAGGTGTTGATTAAATGTAGAAGTCCGCGTGCTTTTTTGGGCTAATGAAATATACATGGATCCTCGGGTTTCGAAACCGGATTTGGTAAAACGTTGCTCTGATCACCTAAGCGGCACGGGTGGTCCCCATTAGAGGTTCATGGCGTCATAAGGTCGTTGAACAGGCTTTGTGTGAAATATAGCAGAGTCTAGGACTGCTTTTATTGTCCTGGTGGCCCAGAGGTAGCGTTCCCCCGTCACAATTATAAGATCGCGGGTTCAAATCCTGGTGGGGTGAGGTGTTGATTATATGTAGAAGTCCGCGTGCTTTATTGGGCTAATGAAATATATATGGATCCTTCTTGTTTCGAAGCCGCATTTGGTAAAACGTTGCTCTGTTCACCTAAGCGGCATGGGTGGTCCCCATTAGAGGTTCATAAGTGCCAGCAAGCTTCCCAAGTGAACAGGCTCTTTTATGAAATATAGCAGAGTCTAGGACTGCTTATAGTGTCCTGGTGGCCCATAGGTAGCGTTCCTCGGTCAAAATTATAAGATCGTGGGTTCGAATCCTGGTGGAGTGAGGTGTTGATTATATGTAGAAGTCCGCGTGCTCTATTGGGCTAATGAAATATATATGGATCCTTGTGTTTCGAAGCCGGATTTGGTGAAACGTTGCTCTGATCACCTAAGTGGCACGGATGGTCCCCATTAGAGGTTCACGGCGCCATAAGGTCGTTGAACAGGCTTTGTGTGAAATATAGCAGAGTCTAGGAATGCTTTTATTGTCCTGAAAATTAGAGGTAGCGTCCCCCGTCACAATTATAAAGATCGTGTTCAAATCCTGTGGGGTGAGGTGTTGCTGATTATATGTAGAAGTCCGCCTGCTATATTGGGCTAATGAAATATATATGGATCCTCGTGTTTCGAAGCCGCATTCGGTAAAACGTTGCTCTGATCACCTAAGTGGCACGGGTGGTCACCACTAGAGGTTCACGGCGCCATAAGCTCGTTGAACAGGCTTTGTGTGAAATATAGCAGAGTCTAGGACTGCTTTTATTGTCCTAGTGGCCCAGAGGTAGCGTTTCCCGGTCACAATTATGAGATCGTGCGTTCAAATCCTGGTAGGGTGAGGTGTTGATTATATGTAAAAGTCCGCGTGCTTTATTGGGCTAATGAAATATATATGGATCCTCGTGTTTCGAAACTGGATTTGGTAAAACGTTGCTCTGATCACCTAAGCGGCACGGGTGGTCCCCATTAGAGGTTCATGGCGCCATAAGGTCGTTGAACAGGCTTTGTGTGAAATATAGTAGAGTCTAGGACTGCTTTTATTGTCCTGGTGGCCCAGAGGTAGCGTTCCCCGGTCACAATTATAAGATCGTGGCTTCAAATCCTGGTGGGGTGAGGCTTTGATTATATGTAGAAGTCTGCGTGCTTTATTGGACTAATGAAATATATATGGATCCTCGGGTTTCGAAGCCGCATATGGTTAAACGTTGCTCGGATCACCTAAGCGGCACGGGTGGTCCCTTATAGTGGTTCACAGCGCCATAAGCTCGTTGAACAGGCTTTGTGTGAAATATAGTAGAGTCTAGCACTGCTTTTATTGTCCTAGTGGCCCAGTGGTAGCATTCCCCGGTCACAATTATAAGATCGTGGGTTCAAATCCTGGTGGGGTGAGGTGTTGATTATATGTAGATGTAAGCGTGCTTTATTGGGCTAATGAAATATATATGGATCCTTCTTGTTTCGAAGCCGCATTTGGTAAAATTTTGGTCTGATCACTAAGCAGCACGGGTGGTCCCCATTAGAGTTTCACGGCGCCATAGTTCGCTGAACAGGCTTTTGTGTGAAAATACAGCAGAGCCCAGAATTTGGCTATCCTGGTGGCCCAGAGGTAGCGCTCCTCAACAAGCAATTATAAGATCGTGGTTCAAACTTGTGGGTGAGGTTAATATATGTAGAAGTCTGCTTGCTTTATTGGGCTAATGAAATATTTATGGATCCCCTGCTTCCGAGCCAAGATTTGGTAAAACGTTGCTCTGATCACCTGCCGCACGGTGGTCCTCTTAGAGGTTCACACGTGCCATAAGCCCGCTGAACAGGCTTTTGTGTGAAATATAGCAGAGTCTAGGAATGCTTTTATTGTCCCAGGCCCAGAGGTAGCGTCCCCCGGTCACAATTATAAGATCGTGGGTTCAAATCCTGGTGGGGTGAGGTGTTGATTATATGTAGAAGTCCGCGTGTTTTATTGGGCTAATGAAATATATATGGATCCTCGTGTTTCGAAGCCGCATTTGGTAAAACGTTGCTCTGATCACCTAAGCGGCACGGGTGGTCCCCATTAGATGTTCACGGCGCCATAAGCTCGTTGAACAGGCTTTGTGGGAAATATAGCAGAGTCTAGGACTGCTTTTATTGTCCTGGTGGACCAGAGGTAGCATTCCCCGGTCACAATTATAAGATCGTCGGTTCAAATCCTGGTGGGGTGAGGTGTTGATTATATGTAGAATTCCGCGTGCTTTATTGGGCTAATAAAAAATATATGGATCCTCGGGTTTCGAAGCCGCATTTGGCAAAACGTTCCTCTGATCACCTAAGCGGCACGGGTGGTCCCCATTAGAGGTTTACGGCGCCATAAGCTCGTTGAACAGGCTTTGTGTGAAATATAGCAGAGTCTAGGAATGCTTTTAGTTTCCTGGTGGCCCAGAGGTAGCGTCCCCCGGTCACAATTATAAGACAGTGGGTTCAAATCCTGGTGGGGTGAGGTGTTGATTATATGTAGAAGTCCGCGTGCTTTATTGGGCTAATGAAATATATATGGATCCTCGTTTTTCGAAGCAGCATTTGGTAAAAGTTGCTCTGATCACCTAAGCGGCACGGGTGGTCCCCATTAGAGGTTCACGGCGCCAAAAGCTCGTTGAACAGGCTTTGGGTGAAATATAGCAGAGTCTAGGACTGCTTTTAGTGTCCTGGTGGCCCAGAGGTAGCGTTCCCCGGTCACAATTGGAAGATCGTGGGTTCGAATCCTGGTGGGGTGAGGTGTTGATTATATGAAGAAGTCCGCCTGCTTTATTGGGCTAATGAAATATATATGGATCCTCGTGTTTCGAAGCCTCATTTGGTAAAACGATGCTCTGATCACCTAAGCGGCATGGGTGGTCCCCATTAGAGGTTCACGGCGCCATAAGCTCGTTGAACAGGCTTTGTGGGAAATATAGCAGAGTCTAGGACTGCTTTTATTGTCCTGGTGGACCAGAGGTAGCATTCCCCGGTCACAATTATAAGATCGTGGGTTCAAATCCTGGTGGGGTGAGGTGTTGATTATATGTAGAATTTCGCGTGCTTTATTGGGCTAATAAAAAATATATGGATCCTCGGGTTTCGAAGCCGCATTTGGTAAAACGTTCCTCTGATCACCTAAGCGGCACGGGTGGTCCCCATTAGAGGTTTACGGCGCCATAAGCTCGTTGAACAGGCTTTGTGTGAAATATAGCAGAGTCTAGGAATGCTTTTAGTTTCCTGGTGGCCCAGAGGTAGCGTCCCCCGGTCACAATTATAAGACAGTGGGTTCAAATCCTGGTGGGGTGAGGTGTTGATTATATGTAGAAGTCCGCGTGCTTTATTGGGCTAATGAAATATATATGGATCCTCGTTTTTCGAAGCCGCATTTGGTAAAAGTTGCTCTGATCACCTAAGCGGCACGGGTGGTCCCCATTAGAGGTTCACGGCGCCAAAAGCTTGTTGAACAGGCTTTGTGTGAAATATAGCAGAGTCTAGGACTGCTTTTAGTGTCCTGGTGGCCCAGAGGTAGCGTTCCCCGGTCACAATTGGAAGATCGTGGGTTCGAATCCTGGTTGGGTGAGGTGTTGATTATATGAAGAAGTCCGCCTGCTTTATTGGGCTAATGAAATATATATGGATCCTTCTTGTATCGAAGCAGCATTTGGTAAAATGTTGGTCTGATCACCTAAGCGGCACGGGTGGTCCCCATTAGAGGTTCACGGCGCCATAAGCTCGTTGAACAGGCTTTGTATGAAATATAGCAGAGTCTAGAATTGCTTTTAATGTCCTGGTGGCCCAGAGGTAGCGTCTCCCGGTCACAATTATAAGATTGTGGGTTTAAATCCTGGTGGGGTGAGGTGTTGACGAAAGGGTCTATTTTACCAGGTCTAATGAAATATATATGTGATCCTCTGGCTCTCAAGCCCCATTTGCAAACGTTTGGTAAAACGTTGCTCTGATCACCTAAGCGGCGTGCGTGGTCCCCATTAGAGGTTCACGGCGCCATAAGCTCGTTGAACAGGCTGTGTGTGAAATATAGCAGAGTCTAGGACTGCTTTTATTGTCCTGGTTGCCCAGAGGTAGCGTTCCCCCGTCACATTTATAAGATCGTGGTTTCAAATCCTGGTGGGTGAGGTGTTGATTATATGTAGAAGACGCGTGCTTTATTGGGCTAATGAAATATATATGGATCCTCGTGTTTTGAAGCCGCATTTGGTAAAACGTTGCTCTGATCACCTAAGCGTATGTGGTCCCCATTAGAGGTTCCGCAGTATAAGCTCGTTGAACAGGCTTTTATCCTTGATATATAAACTTCCAGAGTCTAGGACTGCTTTTATTGTCCTGGTGGCCCAGGTAAGCGTTCCCCGGTCTATTATAAGATGGGTTCAAACCCTGGTGGGGTGAGTGTTGATTAAATGTAGAAGTCACGTGCTTTATTAGATAATAAGAGTATATATGGATCCTTCTTGTTTCGAAGCATTTGGTAAAACGTTGCTCTGATCAGCTAAGCGGCACGGGTGGTCCCCAATTGAGGTTCACGGCGCCATAAGCTCGTTGAACAGGCTTTGTGTGAAATATAGCAGAGTCTAGGAATGCTTTTAGTTTCCTGGTGGCCCAGAGGTAGCGTCCCCCGGTCACAATTATACGATTGTGGGTTCAAATCCTGGTGGGGTGAGGTGTTGATTATATGTAGAAGTCCGCGTGCTTTAATGGTCTAATGAAATATATATGGATCCTCGGGTTTTGAAGCCACATTTGGTAAAACGTTGCTCTGATCACCCTAAGCGTACAGGATCCCCATTAGAGTTCACGGCGCCATAAGCTCGTTGAACAGGCTTTGTGTGAAATATAGCCTTGGAAGTCTAGAATGCTTTTAGTGTCCTGGTGGGCCGGTAGCGTTCCCCAGTCACAATTAGAAGATCGTGAGTTCGAATCTGGTGGGGGTGAGTGTTGATTATGAAGAGATCCGCATGCTTTATTGGGCTAATAAATATATATGGATCCTCGTGTTTCGAAGCCGCATTTAGTGGCATTGCTCTGATCACCTAAAAGCGTGGGTGGTTCATTAGAGTTCACGGCGCCTTAAGCTAGTTAGACAATTTGTGTGAAATATAGCAAGTCTAGGACTGCTTTTATTGTCCTGGTGGCCCAGAGGTAGCGTTCCCTGGTCATAATTATAAGATCGTGGGTTCAAATCCTGGTGGGGTGAGGTGTTGATTAAATGTAGAAGTCCGCATGCTTTATTGGGCTAATGAAATATATATGAATAATTCTTGTTTCGAAGCCGCATTTGGTAAAATGTTGGTCTGATCACCTAAGCGGCACAGGTGGTCCCCATTAGCGGTTCACGGCGCCATAAGCTCGTTGAACAGGCTTTGTGTGAAATATAGCAGAGTCTAGGACTGCTTTTATTGTCCTGGTGGCCCAGAGGTAGCGTCCCCCGGTCACAATTATAAGATTGTGGGTTCAAATCCTGGTGTGGTGAGGTGTTGATTTTATGTAGAAGTCCGCATGCTTTAACGGTCTAATGAAATATATATGGATCCTCGGGTTTCGAAGCCACATTTGGTAAAACGTTGCTCTGATCACCTAAGCGGCACGGGGGGTCCCCATTAGAGGTTCACGGCGCCATAAGCTCGTTGAACAGGCTTTGTGTGAAATATAGCAGAGTCTAGGAATGCTTTAAATGTCCTGGTGGGCCAGAGGTAGCGTTCCCCGGTCACAATTAGAAGATCATGGGTTCGAATACTGGCGGGGTGAGGTGTTGATTATATGAAGAAGTCCGCATGCTTTATTGGGCTAATGAAATATATATGGATCCTCGTGTTTCGAAGCCGCATTTGGTAAAACGTTGCTCAGATCACCTAAGCGACACGGGTGGTCCCCTATAGTGGTTCACAGCGCCATAAGCTCGTTGAACAGGCTTTGTGTGAAATTTAGCAGAGTCTAGGACTGCTTTTATTGTCCTTGTGGCCCAGAGGTAGCGTTCCACGGTCACAATTATAAGATCGTGGGTTCAAATCCTGGTTGGGTGAGGTGTTGATTATATGTAGAAGTCCGCGTGCTTTATTGTGCTAATGAAATATATATGGATCCTCGTGTTTCGAAGCCAGATTTGGTAAAACGTTGCCCTGATCACCTAAGCGGCACGGGTGGTCCCCATTAGAGGTTCATGGCTCCATAAGGTCGTTGAATAGGCTTTGTGTGAAATATAGTAGAGTCTAGAACTGGTTGTATTTTCCTGGTGGCCCAGAGGTAGCATACCCCGGTCACAATTATAAGACCGTGGGTTTGAATCCTGGTGGGGTGAGGTGTTGATTATATGTAGAAGTCCGAGTGCTTTATTGGGCTAATGAAATATATTTGAATCCTCGTATTTCGAAGCCGCATTTGGTAAAACGTTGCTCTGATCACCTAAGCGGCACGGTTGGTCCCCTATAGTGGTTCACGGCGCCATAAGCTCGTTGAACACGCTTTGTGTGAAATATAAAAGAGTCAAGGACTGCTTTTATTGTCCTAGCGGCCAAGAGGTAGCGTTCCCCGGTCACAATTATAAGATCGTGGGTTCAAATCCTGGTGGGGTGAGGTGTTGATTATATGTAGAAGTCCGCGTGCTTTATTGGGCTAATGAAATATATATGGATCCTCGTGTTTTGAAGCCAGATTTGGTAAAACGTTGCCCTGATCACCTAAGCGGCACGGGTGGTCCCCATTAGAGGTTCATGGCGCCATAAGGTCGTTTAACAGGCTTTGTGTGAAATATAGTAGAGTCTAGGACTGCTTTTATTGTCCTGGTGGCCCAGAGGTAGCATACCCCGGTCACAATTATAAGATCGTGGGTTTGAATCCTTGTAGGGTGAGGTGTTGATTATATGTAGAAGTCTGAGTGATTTATTGGGCTAATGAAATATATATTAAGGTGTGTCATAGGAGGGAACATCAGCTTAAACTAATGGCCCATCACTTTTTGGGTAGATTTTAGTGTATATAAACAGAAAATAATTTCAGTTTCAATATTTTGCAACCTTTTGCTAGGTAAATTTTAGCGTGAAATTTATCGAAAATCTAACGTACAGCTGCAATAGTGCATTACAATTAAATAGTGAACATTGCTTTCTGACTTCATTCTTTAACAACTCAACTAACAATATTTTTTTCTGTTTCAGATTCTCATGCATTTATAAGTTGATAATATTTGCGATGGCTGCTTGTGTCAGGACGAGGAACCAAAAATCCAGCCATCTCAGTCACTATCTTGGGTCTGGGAGAGAGCTCCTGAAGTCGGAGTTGCCTACATTGAGAGATGCTTTGAGATACGGTGTTTTAATCAGGCAAATCAGTGAAAAGAACCAAAGAACTTACACAAACAACGACATTGCCAGTGATATGACCAAAGCTGTCTTGGCACAGTACACTCTGGCTAACGCTCAGTTCAAGTCTCCAGTCATAACAAGTCAGAAGAAGATTAGGGAGAGACTGCTAGCCAGTTGGGAAAAGGCAAGAGATATCTCTCTTGGGAGAGGAAAACTTGCAGTTAAGGACAGCTGCCAAGCAACTGGACCAGTTATTTGACATAATTACTTGCAAGTGCCCAATTGTTCTCTGTCCTGAGTTTGGATGCGATCGTGACTGTAAATCCGAGGCCCACATCTCCTGTATTTGCAGGCGTGAACTGAAGATTCCTGTGATCGAACTGGCATTTGTCAAAGCACAGAGAGAGAAGACTGGCAGTATAGGGGCTCTCATGATTTCTAGCCAAGATATTCCGGAGTCAAAGAGACAGGAGGCTGCCACAGAGAGACAGAAGAGGAGAAGAGTTGCCGAGGAAAAGAGACTTGAGAAGGCCCAGGGTGAGGTAAAAAAGGCCGATGATTGGAGTCAAGCTGATTCAGAGTTTAATGACTTCCCCATGGCTGATCCGAGTGCTGACCAGGAGAATGCTGACTTTGTCCCTAACCCAGAAAATGGTGATCCCAAACCTTCCAGACATAAGATTCGAAATAGGAAAGATATCCCGAGCATAGCTCTGGCCAGCATGCGACACCACACTGGTCTCAGAGAAACTGCAGAGATAGCAACAGCTGCCTGGATTGACGGTGGTTTGATAACACCTGATGATGTTCACCTGGTGATAGATCATAACAAAGTAAGGAGAGCTCAGGAGAAACTTGTCAGTAATCTAGAAGAGGAGTTTGATAAGGGGATAAGAGAAAATGGAATCAATTGTTTGTTCTTTGATGGGAGAAGGGATGACACTAAAGTGTTCATGAAAGTTGGAAATTCTGACAAGTTGTTCCCTGCCATGGTGAAGGAGGAACACTACTCCTGCTGCAGTGAACCAGGAGGGAAGTATTTGTGGCATTTCACTCCAGAGAAAGATGACATCAGGAAACCAGCTGAGATAGTGGCAGATGGCATTTGTGAACTGGCTCAGAGGAGAGGCAGACCAGACCCTGCAGGCCATTGGAGGACAGCACCAACACGAACACAGGGGTACATGAGAGTCATACAGTGGATAGAGCGGAAGAGTGGGAGGAAGCTGGTCTGGATTGTTTGTGACCTCCACACCAACGAGTTGCCACTCAGACATCTGATCCAGGAGCTGGATGGCAAGACTCTTTCAAACAACAGATGGTCTGGTCCTCTTGGCAAGATGCTGGACTCTGCCACTGAGTTAGAAATATATCCGAGCTTTGAAAAAATCACAGTTGGCCCTCCACTCGTTGAGCTTGCACATACTGTCATTGACGACCTGAGTACTGACCAGTACTATGGTTACATGATTTGCAGTGCCATCAAAACTGGGGTCATGCCTGATAGACTTGCTTACCTGCAGATAGGTTCAGTCTCACATTCTAGGTGGCTCACAACGGCTCTCATGTTCTGCAGAATTTGGGTCGCTCATCATAAACTGAAAGGGAACCAGCTTCACAACCTGAGACTTATTGTCCAATTCATCGCGAGTGTCTACTTGCCAAATTGGTTCAACACCAAGGTCAAGTCATCGTTCTCCGAAGGTCCGAGGCATGTTCTCTTCCAGCTTGAGCTCCTGAGGAGTCAGCCAAGGAAGGTTGTTCAGATTGTGGAGCAGACTGTGAGGAGATATTCCTGGTATGCTCATCCCGAGGCAGTTCTGCAGACAATGCTCTGCAATAAGGATGAGGAGGAGAGAAGATTGGCAGTCAAAAAGATCTTGGATATGAGACTTATGAGAGGATCTGGGCATGACGAATCAGTTGGTGACGATTCCTTCAGGGTCAGGAAGACTCCTGAAGTCAATCTAGGTGCCAAGACCCTCACTGATCTCAGAGATCTGGATAACATCCTGGCTGGCAGTGAGCCCCCTCTTACCTGCAGCCTCACCAATGTTCAAGTCAGAGCTTTCCTGGACAAACCCATGCATGTCCCTGCCTGGCCCTCGCACACCCAGAGTATAGAGCGTTGTGTACAGCAAGTGAGCGAGGCCAGCAGTCACGTGTACAGCCAGGAGAGGAGGGAATACTACATCCGAGCTCAGGTGGTCAGCAGGAAGGTGATGAGTAGAAACAGAAGCAAGAAAGACATGTTCTCTATGGTGTGCAGCAACACCGGGTCGTAGTAGTAAAACCTGTTTTTGTATTTGATGATTTTGTTTTCTAAAGGAATAATAAATTTAATAAATGTGTCAAGATCATTCGTTTCACTATTCTGGATCATTTTCATCCTAATAAATTAACCTGATACATTTACTTTACTTTAAATAAGCTATTTAGTGGTGTTGGTAAAAGGGTGGGAATACTGAATTTTCATAAGATTTCAAGTTAAAATTTACCTAGCAAAAATGAAAACTTTTCAAATCTGAAGATATCACATGATTCTGCCCATAGAACTACATCATTAATACCATGGGCCGATTTTTCAAAATCAAAAAAAAAAATTCGCCTCCGTATGACACACTAATATATATGGATCCTCGTGTTTCCAAGCCGGATTTGGTAAAATGTTGCTCTGATCACCTAAGCGGCACGGGTGGTCCCCATTAGAGGTTCATGGCGCCATAAGGTCGTTGAACAGTCTTTGTGTGAAATATAGTAGAGTCTAGGACTGCTTTTAGTGTCCTGGTGGCCCAGAGGTATCGTTCCCCGGTCACAATTAGAAGATCGTGGGTTCGAATCCTGGTGGGGTGAAGGTGTTGATTATATGAAGAAGTCCGGCGTTAACTGTTGGGCTAATAAAATATATATGGATCCTCGTGTTTGACGCATTTGGTAAACGTTGCTCTGATCACCTAAAAGCGGCATGGGTGGTCCCCATTAGAGGTTCACGGTGCCATAAGCAAGTTGAACAGGCTTTGTGTGAAATATAGCAGAGTCTAGGACTGCTTTTATTGTCCTAGTGGCCCAGAGGTAGCGTTTCCCGGTCACAATTATAAGATAGTGGGTTCAAATCCTGGTGGGGTGAGGTGTTGATTAAATGTAGAAGTCCGCGTGCTTTATTGGGATAATAAAATATATATGGATCCTTCTTGTTTCGAAGCAGCATTTGGTAAAATGTTGGTCTGATCACCTAAGCGGCACGGGTGGTCCCCATTAGAGGTTCACGGCGCCATAAGCTCGTTGAACAGGCTTTGTAAGAAATATAGCAGAGTCTAGAACTGCTTTTAATGTCCTGGTGGCCCAGAGGTAGCGTCCACCGGTCACAATTATAAGATTGTGGGTTCGAATCCTGGTGGGGTGAGGTGTTGATTATATGTAGAAGTCTCGTGCTTTAATGGTCACGAAGAAATATATCGCTGGATCTCGGGTTTCCGAAGCCACATTTGGTAAACGTTGCTCCTGATCACCCTAAGCGCGCGGTGGGCCCCCATTAGAGAGTTCCGCGGCGCCATAAGCTCGTTGAACAGGCTTTGTGTGAAATATAGCAGAGTCTAGGAATGCTTTTAGTTTCCTGGTGGCCCAGAGGTAGCGTCCCCCGGTCACAATTATAAGATTGTGGGTTCAAATCTTGGTGGGGTGAGGTGTTGATTATATGTAGAAGTCCGTGTGCTTTAATGGTCTAATGAAATATATATGGATCCTCGGGTTTCGAAGCCACATTTGCTAAAACGTTGCTCTGATCACCTAAGCGGCACGGGGGATCCCCATTAGAGGTTCACAGCGCCATAAGCTCGTTGAACAGGCTTTGTGTGAAAAATAGCAGAGTCTAGGCATGCTTTTAGTGTCCTGGTGGGCCAGAGGTAGCGTTCCCCGGTCACAATTAGAAGATCGTGGGTTCAAACCCTGGTGGGGTGAGGTGTTGATTAAATGTAGAAGTCTGCGTACTTTATTGGGCTTATGAAATATATATGGATCCTTCTTGTTTCGAAGCCGCATTTGGTAAAATGTTGGTCTGATCACCTAAGCGGCACGGGTTGTCCCCATTAGAGGTTCACGGCGCCATAAGCTCGTTAAACAGGCTTTGTGTGAAATATAGCAGAGTCTAGGACTGCTGTTATTGTCCTGGTGGCCCAGAGGTAGCGTCCCCCGGTCACAATTATAAGATTGTGGGTTCAAATCCTGGTGGGGTGAGGTTGACGGTGGCGTAGAAGTCCGCTGTGCTTTATTGGGCTAATGAAATATATATGGATCTCGTGGTTTCGAAGCCGTGATTTGGTAAAACGTTGCTCTGATCACCTAAGCCGTGCTACACCTCATTAGAGGTTCACGGCGCCATAAGCTCGTTGAACAGGCTTTGTGTGAAATATAGCAGAGTCTAGGACTGCTTTTATTGTCCTGGTGGCCCAGAGGTAGCGTTCCCCGGTCACAATTATAAGATCGTGGGTTCAAACCCTGGTGGGGTGAGGTGTTGATTAAATGTAGAAGTCTGCGTGCTTTATTGGGCTTATGAAATATATATGGATCCTTCTTGTTTCGAAGCCGCATTTGGTAAAATCTTGGTCTGATCACCTAAGCGGCACGGGTTGTCCCCATTAGAGGTTCACGGCGCCATAAGCTCGTTGAACAGGCTTTGTGTGAAATATAGCAGAGTCTAGGACTGCTGCTATATTCCTGGTGGCCCAGAGGTAGCGTCCCCCGGTCACAATTATAAGATTGTGGGTTCAAATCCTGGTGGGGTGAGGTGTTGATTATATGTAGAAGTCCGCGTGCTTTAATGGTCTAATGAAATATATATAGATCCTCGGATTTCGAAGCCACATTTGGTAAAACGTTGCTCTGATCAGCTAAGCGGCACGGGTGGTCCCCATTAGAGGTTCACGGCGCCATAAGCTCGTAGAACAGGCTTTGTGTGAAATATAGCAGAGTCTAGGAATGCTTTTAGTTTCCTGGTGGCCCAGAGGTAGCGTCCCCCGGTCACAATTATAAGATTGTGGGTTCAAATCCTGGTGGGGTGAGGTGTTGATTATATGTAGAAGTCCGCGTGCTTTAATGGTCTAATGAAATATATATGGATCCTCGGGTTTCGAAGCCACATTTGGTAAAACGTTGCTCTGATCACCTAAGCGGCACGAGGGATCCCCATTAGAGGTTCACGGCGCCATAAGCTCGTTGAACAGGCTTTGTGTGAAATATATAGCAGAGTCTAGGAATGCTTTTAGTGTCTTGGTGGCCCAGAGGTAGCGTTCCCCGGTCACAATTAGAAGATCGTGGGTTCTAATCCTGGTGGGGTGAGGTGTTGATTATATGAAGAAGTCCGCATGCTTTATTGGGCTAATGAAATATATATGGATCCCCGTGTTTCGAAGCCGCATTTGGTAAAACGTTGCTCTGATCACCTAAGCGGCATGGGTGGTCCCCATTAGAGGTTCACGGCGCCATAAGCTCGTTGAACAGGCTTTGTGTGAAATATAGCAGAGTCTAGGACTGCTTTTATTGTCCTAGTGGCCCAGAGGTAGCATCCCCCGGTCACAATTATAAGATCGTGGGTTCAAACCCTGGTGGGGTAAGGTGTTGATTAAATGTAGAAGTCCGCGTGCTTTATTGGGCTAATGAAATATATATGGATCCTTCTTTTTTCGAAGCCGCATTTGGTAAAATGTTGGTCTGATCACCTAAGCGGCACGGGTGGTCCCCATTAGAGGTTCACGGCGCCATATGCTCGTTGAACAGGCTTTGTGTGAAATATAGCAGAGTCTAGGACTGTTTTTATTGTCCTGGTGGCCTAGAGGTAGCGTCCCCCGGTCACAATTATAAGATTGTGGGTTCAAATCCTGGTGGGTTGAGGTGTTGATTATATGTAGAAGTCCGCATGCTTTAATGGTCTAATGAAATATATATCGATCCTCGGGTTTCGAAGCCACATTTGGTAAAACGTTGCTCTGATCACCTAAGCGGCACGGGGGATCCCCATTAGAGGTTCACGGCGCCATAAGCTCGTTGAACAGGCTTTGTGTGAAATATAGCAGAGTCTAGGAATGCTTTTAGTGTCCTGGTGGGCCAGAGGTAGCGTTCCCCGGTCACAATTAGAAGATCGTGGGTTCGAATCAAGGTGGGGTGAGGTGTTGATTAAATGTAGAAGTCCACGTGCTTTATTGGGCTAATGAAATATATATGGATCCTTCTTGTTTCGAAGCCGCATTTGGTAAAATGTTGCTCTGATCACCTAAGCGGCACGGGTGGTCCCCATTAGAGGTTCACGGCGCCATAAGCTCGTTGAACAGGCTTTGTGTGAAATATAGCAGAGTCTAGGAATGCTTTTAGTGTCCTGGTGGGCCAGAGGTGCAGCGTTCCCCGTTCACAATTAGAAGATCGTGGGTTCGAATCCTGGTGGGGTGAGGTGTTGATTATATGAAGAAGTCCGCGTGCTTTATTGGGCGAATGAAATATATATGGATCCTCGTGTTTCGAAGCCGCATTTGGTAAAACGTTGCTCTGATCACCTAAGCGGCACGGGTGGTCCCCATTAGAGGTTCACGGCGCCATAAGCTCGTTGAACAGGCTTTGTGTGAAATATAGCAGAGTCTAGGACTGCTTTTATTGTCCTGGTGGCCCAGAGGTAGCGTCCCCCGGTCATAATTATAAGATTGTGGGTTCAAATCCTGGTGGGGTGAGGTGTTGATTATATGTAGATGTATGTATATTATGTATGCTGGATTATGTATTATGTATGTATATTATGTATGTGCTCCATTTATATTTATTCAGCCTAGCTAGCAGCGTGTGGCAATGTTATTACCATATCCCACACGCTTAATTAATGTGCCTGGCGACGTATGGAAGCTGCTAATGTATCACTTGCCATACGTCGTCTATGGTAGTTGACCAGGACCTTAGCTAGGGAGCAGTGCTACCCACCTCTGTGTACATACTCTTATCCAGTAAACCGAACCTACAAAACTATACAGGTGTTTGTGTTCTCTCCTGTATATAGAACTTATTACCCAGAACATCTAACATGGTGCAGTGCGTAGTTTTACTGGATTATTACGAGTGATTAGTGCAAGTTTGTGGAAAGCCGGCTGATGGATCCCCGCCTTGGGTCAACCCCGCGTCATCCCTCGAAGAATTTCGCAACTTTGAGCAGTGTCAGTGACAGTGATTTTCTGTGAAGTGTTTAGTGCATTGTGTGTTTCGTGCCATTCATGTGTGACCTTGTTCGAACGGATTTCCAAGGTATACGGCATGTTCTGGGCATTTGTGGGGTGTAGAGCTCAGCGCACCCTCCTCTGACCGTTTACAGAGAGCGACTGAGCTACTCCTATCTCCACCCCCCTCCCTCACAGCTGGGGCGAGACGCTCTCCTTGCGTGGGACACACACACATACATGTACTAACACTTGCTGACCGCGCGGTTTCTTATATATATTTTATATATATAACCTACTTATCTGTGTATTTAATTAAATTTTTTTTGTCTGAAATCTTGTTGATACGACGGGCTGACCGGTCAACACTGATTTAAGACACAGTACACAGATAAAGTAGTTATGTCTCATGCCTTACGTAGCCGTGGACCCAGCGCCTGGATGAGTCAAGCGGATGATAGTCCCCCAGAGATGGATGACCAGGCTGACCATGACACCCCAGCTCCCACAACATCGCGCAGCCCTTCACCTCACCATTCAGCGTTATCTCCAGAGATAATTGCCTTAATGAAGTTTATGAGAGATGAGAGACGCGAGGATGAAGCTCACAGACGTTTGGCGGATGAGCACAGAAGGCAAGCAGAGGCAGAACGAGACCACCAACGGAGAATGGAAGACAGTGCACGGTTTGAAGCCTTGATATCTCGCCTCACTGTTAACCAAGCCCCTGGCTCTAACACTGCCTCGGTACTGAATGGTTCAGATACCTCATCCATGCTTCCTTCACGCCCCCCAGCCCCACCTAAAGCAGCAGCTCAAACACCGCCCATCTTGGAGCCTGATGTAAATTTCCAGACTTTTCGCGAATGGCGGCGGCGGTGGGCTGATTATGCTACAATGGTGGATCTCCAGAGTTTGTCACAGCCTAAACAACTCATCCAGCTGCGTATGTGCCTGTCCTTGGAAGTTCAGCGTGTCTTAGAACATACGTTGCAGGTACCCCCAACCTCTTCGCTGTCTGTAGAGGAGGTACTGGACGTTCTACAACGGCACATCAAAGGACAGCAGAATGAAGCTCTGCGCAGGAGGGAATTGTTTAGCTGCAGACAGATGGAGGGTGAGTCTTTTGACGCTTTTTATGTACGTCTTAAGAGAGCCTCGGAAGAGGTAGATATATGTTTAGGCCACCACCAGCAGTGCGAGGAGACCCAGTTGAAGCAGGTGATCCTGATGGGTGTTAAGGACGAGGAACTTGTCCAACGCCTCACCTCCCTCGACTCTTCCTCTTCTCTTCAGGATGTGTTGACGATATGTCGCTCCTATGAGGCTGCCAGGTGTGCCACCTCTGCCATCCGAGCTCCCCCTACAGCTGTACGCGCTGTTTCCCGGTACAAGAAGGACAAGAAGTCTGCTCCTACGCCTTCGCCCACCACGTCCACGCCCGGTTCATTTTGCAACAACTGTGGTAAGCAGCACGGAACACAGGTATGTCCAGCTGCTCAGTCTACCTGCAACAGTTGTGACCGTATGGGCCACTGGTCGCTCACAGTGCGGTGCCCAGCTAAGTACGTCCAGTGCAATGTGTGCGGCCGTCTGGGCCACTATGACAAGTGTTGCCCTTCCAACAAACCCAAGGAACAGCGTCAACGGAAGCTTCAGCGCCCTTCTACCAGTGAGGGCCGCCCACAGTCGCCAATCAGAGGCACGACGACCCTGGACAACGCTGGAGCCATATTAGGAATGTGTGCTCCTCGCGTCCCAGGACCAAAGTTCCCCAGTACATCAGCGTCATCGTGACCTACGGCGGTGTGTCATCCCGTCTTCAGATGTTGCCCGACACCGGCGCTGATGCTACAGTCATCGGTCCCCAGCATTTGCGATGCTTGGGGCTCTCTCCAAGCGATCTAGGACCGCCTCCCGAGGACCTCCGCTTTATGGCAGATGGTTCACAGATGGCCCCAGCCCTGGGTTCACTCTATGCACATGTCACCTTTGGCAACAGGTCGTGTCAGGCCTGGATTGACGTGCATAATGGTGTCCCGACTCCCTTGCTGTCCTACAGACATTGTCAAGAGTTGGCCATCATCTCCCAGGACTTCCCAACACCGATTCTCGAGGTAAATTACGCCAACAGGGTGCATGAAGGGAGCAGCAACTACCCTGCTGCCGCCCTACCCCTACCTCTGGCCAGTGACACCTCTCCTTCGGTAGTTGTCCCTGCTGCATCACGTCCCCACGCCTTGGCTCGCCTTCACGACAGTCACCGTGGAGCTGAGGCCACCAAACGACGTGCACGACAGACTGTGTTCCGGCCTGGCATCGACCCCGACATCTCCAATGCTGTCCAGGTGTGTAAGCCCCGCCACGTATTACAACCCAGCCAGCAGCAGGTACCCTTCATGAGTGACGACAACCCCACCCGCCCCTTTGAGTCTGTGTCGGCCGACTTTTTCTGTGTGTCAGGAAAGTCCTTCCTGGTTATCGTCGACCGTCTCTCTGGTTGGCCGGTTGTCATCAAGGGCGGTAATGACACGACGTCTGCCGCCACCATCAGCAAGTTCCGCCACTACTTCCGTGACGTGGGCGTTCCTGTACGCCTGCGAACCGACGGAGGGCCTCAGTTCACAAGCCGGGACTTTGCTGCGTTCCTTGACCGATGGGGAGTCCGGCATGTGTTGTCATCGCCCCATTACCCGCAGTCCAACGGCCACGCTGAGGCTGCTGTCAAATCTTTGAAGCACCTCATCCTTAAGGTGGCCCCTTCTGGGAATATTGACTGCGAGGCCTTCGACCGGGGTCTTCTTGAACTCCGCAACACACCTAACTACACCGGACGCTCCCCTGCCCAGGTTTTGTATGGACGCCCCCTTCGTTCTTGTGTCCCTGCTCACCCTCAATCCTTCTCCAAGGAGTGGCAGGCCAAGACAGAGGATTGTGATCGCCGAGCCGCCGAACGTGTTCAGGACGTCGTCGCCCGCTACAACGACCACGCCCGTTCTCTCCCCAGGTTGAGTGTCGGCACCCAAGTCCGTGTTCAGGACCCGACCTCCCTACGTTGGGACAAAGTAGGCGTAGTCATGGGTCTCGGCAGGTCACGGGACTACCAGGTGCGGTTACCCAGTGGTCGTGTGTGGTGGAGGAACCGCCGTTTTCTCCGCCCCGTAACAATGCCTTCTGCTGACCCCGCCACCAGTGTTGAGTCCCATACCCTTCCCAGTGATGAAGTCCCTCGACGCTCAGAACGGATCCAGAAGAAAAGGTCCGCTCAAGACTTTGCTATGAGCGTATAGGGGGGAGGGAGGTGTATGTATATTATGTATGCTGGATTATGTATTATGTATGTATATTATGTATGTGCTCCATTTATATTTATTCAGCCTAGCTAGCAGCGTGTGGCAATGTTATTACCATATCCCACATGCTTAATTAATGTGCCTGGCGACGTATGGAAGCTGCTAATGTATCACTTGCCATACGTCGTCTATGGTAGTTGACCAAGACCTTAGCTAGGGAGCAGTGCTACCCACCTCTGTGTACATACTCTTATCCAGTAAACCGAACCTACAAAACTATACAGGTGTTTGTGTTCTCTCCTGTATATAGAACTTATTACCCCCAGAACATCTAACATCTAGGATTGCTTTTATTATCCTGGTGGCCCAGAGGTAGCGTTCCCCTGTCACAATTAGAAGATCGTGGGTTCAAATCCTGGTGGGGTGAGGTGTTGATTATGTGTAGAAGTCCGCGTGCTTTATTGGGCTAATGAAATATATATGGATCCTCGGGTTTCTGAAGCAGCACGGGTGGTCCCCTATAGTGGTTCACAGTGCCATAAGCTCGTTGAACAGGTTTTGTGTGAAATATAGAAGAGTCTAGGACTGCTTTTATTGTCCTGGTGGCCCAGAGGTAGCGATCCCCGGTTACAATTATAAGATCGTGGGTTCAAATCCTGGTGGGGTGAGGTTTTGATTATATGTAGAAGTCTGCGTGCTTTATTGGGCTAATGAAATATATATGGATCCTCGTGTTTCGAAGCCGCATTTAGTAAAACGTTGCTCTGATCACCTAAGCGGCACGGGTGGTTCCCCTATAGTGGTTCACAGCGCCATAAGCTCCTTGAACAGGCTTTGTGTGAAATATAAGCAGAGTCTAGGGCTGCTTTTATTGTCCTAGTGGCCCATAGGTAGCATTCCCCGGTCACAATTATAAGATCGTGGTTTCAAATCCTGGTGGGGTGAGGGGTTGATTATATGTAGAAGTCTGCGTGCTTTATTGGGCTAATGAAATATATATGGATCCTCGTGTTTCGAAGCCGGATTTGGTAAAACGTTGCTCTGATCACCTAAGCGGCACAGGTGGTCCCCATTAGTGGATCATGGAGCCATAAGGTCGTTGAACAGGCTTTGCGTGAAATATAGTAGAGACTTGGACTGCTTTTATTGTCCTGGTGGCCCAGAGGTAGCATACCCCGGTCACAATTCTAAGATCGTGGGTTTGAATCCTGGTGGGGTGAGGTGTTGATTATATGAAGAAGTCCGCGTGCTTTATTGGGCTAATGAAATATATATGGATCCTCGTGTTTCGAAGCCGCATTTGGTAAAACGTTGCTCTGATCACCTAAGCGGCACGGGTGGTCCTCATTAGAGGGTTACGGCGCCTTAAGCTCGTTGAACAGGCTTTGTGTGAAATATAGTAAAGTGTAGGACTGCTTTTATTGTTCCTGGTGGCCCAAAGGTAGCGTCCCCCGGTCACAATTATAAGATCGTGGGTTCAAATCCTGGTGGGGTGAGGTGTTGATTATATGTAGAAGTCCGCATGGTTTATTGGGATAATGAAATATATATGGATCCTCGTGTTTCGAAGCCGCATTTGGTAAAACGTTGCTCTGATCACCTAAGCGGCACGGGTGGTCCCCATTCGAGGTTCACGGCGCCAAAAGCTCGTTGAACAGGCTTTGTGTGAAACATAGCAGAGTCTAGGACTGCTTTTAGTGTCCTGGTGGCCCAGAGGTAGCGTTCCCCGGTCACAATTAGAAGATCGTGGGTTCGAATCCTG
>NW_024711728.1:0-9985 GCF_018991925.1 Homarus americanus | reverse complement strand
GTTATATGTAGTGATGTTGGATGGTGTTATATGTAGTGATGATGGATGATATTATATGTAGTGATGATAGGATGGTTCTATATGTAGTGATGGATGGTGTTATATGTAGTGATGATGGATGATGTTATATGTAGTGATGATAGGATGGTTTTATATGTAGTGATGATGGATGGTGTTATATGTAGTGATGATGCATGATGTTACATGTAGTGATGATGGTTGGTGTTATATGTAGTGATGCTGGATGGTGTTATATGTAGTGATGATGGATAGAGTTATATGTAGTGATGGATGATGTAATATGTAGTGATGATGGGTGGTGTTATATGTAGTGATGTTGGATGGTGTTATATGTAGTGATGATGGATGATATTATATGTAGTGATGATAGGTTGGTTTTATATGTAGTGTTGATGGATGGTGTTATATGTAGTGATGATGCATGATGTTATATGTAGTGATGATGGGTGGTGTTATATGTAGTGATGCTGGATGGTGTCATATGTAGTGATGATGGATGGAGTTATATGTAGTGATGATGGAGGATATTATATGTAGTGATGATGGTTGGTGTTATATGTAGTGATGCTGGATGGTAAGGAGGTATGTAGTGATGATGGATAGAGTGCTATATAAAGATGAGATGGATGATGTTATATGTAGTGATGATGGTGGTGTTATATGTAGTGATGTTGGATGGTGTTATATGTAAAGATGATGGATGATATTATATGTAGTGTGATGATAGATGGTTCTAGTATGTAGTGATGGATGGTGTTATATGTAGTGATGATGGATGATGTTATATGTAGTGATGATAGATGGTTTTTATATGTAGTGATGATGGATGGTGTTATATGTAGTGATGATGGCGATGTGTTATAAGGAAGGATGATGGTTGGTTATATGTAGTGATGTTGATGATGTACAGATGATGGTGGTGTTATATGTAGTGATGTTGGATGGTGTTATATGTAGTGATGATGGATGATACTATATGTAGTGATGATAGGTTGGTTTTATATGTAGTGATGATGGATGGTGTTATATGTAGTGATGATGCATGATGTTATATATAGTGATGATGGGTGGTGTTACATGTAGTGATGCTGGATGGTGTCATATGTAGTGATGATGGATGGAGTTATATGTAGTGATGATGGATGATGTTATATGTAGTGATGATGGTTGGTGTTATATGTAGTGATGTTGGGTGGTGTTATATGTCGTGATGGATGGTTCTATATGTAGTGATGGTGGATGGTGTTATATGTAGTGATGATGGATCGTGTTATATGTAGTGATGATGGATAGTGTTATATGTAGTGATGATGATGTATGGTGTTATAAGTAGTGATGATGGATGTTGTTATATGTAGTGATGAAGGATGGTGTTAGTGAAGATTGTGAAGTGAGATGTAGTGAAGATTGTGAAGTGAGGTGTAGTGAAGATTGTGAAGTGAGATGTAGTGAAAATTGTGAAGTGAGATGAAGATTGTGAAGTGAGATGTAGTGAAGATTGTGAAGTGAGATGTAGTGAAGATTGTGAAGGACATGTAGTGAAGATTGTGAAGTGACATGGAAGTGAAGATTGTGAAGTGAGATGTAGTGAAGTTGTGAAGTGAGATGTAGTGAAGATTGTGAAGGAGATGTAGTGAAGATTAGAAGGAGATGTAGTGAAGATTGTGAAGTGAGATATGATGAAGACTGTGAAGGGAGATGTAGAAGATTGTGAAGTGAGATTTAGTGAAGATGTGAAGTGAGATGTGGTGAAGATTGTGAAGTGAGATGTAGTGAAGATAGTGAAGGGAGATGTAGTGAAGATTGTGAAGTGAGATGTAGTGAAGATTGTGAAGTGGGATGTAGTGCAGATTGTGAAGTGAGATGTAGTGAAGATTGTGAAGTAAGATGTAGTGAAGATTATGAAGTGAGATGTAGTGAAGATTGTGAAGTAAGATGTAGTGAAAATTGTGAAGTAAGATGTGGTAAAGATTGTGAAGTGAGATGTAGTGAAGATTGTGAAGTGAGATGTGGTGAAGATTGTGAAGTGAGATGTAGTGAAGATTGTGAAGTGAGATGTAGTGAAGATTGTGAAGGAGATGTAGTGAAGATTGTGAAGTGAGATGTAGTGGAAGATTGTGAAGGAGATGTGGTAAAAGATTGTGAAGGAGATGTAGTGAAGATTGTGAAGTGAGATGTGGTGAAGATTGTGAAGTGAGATGCAGTGAAGATTGTGAAGTGAGATGTAGTGAAGATTGTGAAGTGAGATGTAGTGAAGATTGTGAAGTGAGATGTGGTGAAGATTGTGAAGTGAGATGTAGTGAAGATTGTGAAGTGAGATGTAATGAAGATTGTGAAGTGAGATGTAGTGAAGATTGTGAAGTGAGATGTGGTGAAGATTGTGAAGTGAGATGTAGTGAAGATTGTGAAGTGAGATATAGTGAAGATTGTGATGTAAGATGAAGTGAAGATTGTGAAGTGAGATGTAGTGAAGATTGTGTGTAGTGAGATGTGGTAAAGATTGTGAAGTGAGATGTGGTGAAGATTGTGAAGTGAGATTTGGTGAAGATTGTGAAGTGAGATGTGGTGAAGATTGTGAAGTGAGATATGGTGAAGATTGTGAAGTGAGATGTAGTGAAGATGTGAAGTGAGATGTAGTGAAGATTGTGAAGTGAGATGTAGTGAAGGTTGTGAAGTGAGATGTAGTGAAGATTGTGTAGTGAGATGTAGGGAAGATTGTGAAGTGAGATGTGGTGGAAGATTGTGAAGTGAGATGAAAGGAAGATTGTGAAGTGGGAGATGTAGTGAAGATTATGTAAAGTGAGATGTAGTGAAGATTGTGAAGTGAGATGTAGTGAAGATGGTGAAGTGAGATGTAGTGAAGATTGTGACGTGAGATGTAGTGAAGATTGTGAAGTGACATGTAGTGAAGATTGTGGAGTGAGATGTAGTGAAGATTGTGAAGTGAGATGTAGTGAAGATTGTGAAGTGACATGAAGTGAAGATTGTAAAGTGAGATGTAGTGAAGACTGTGAAGTAAGATGTGGTGAAGATTGTGAAGTGAGATGTAGTGGAGATTGTGAAGTAAGATGTGGTGAAGATTGTGAAGTGAGATGTAGTGAAGATTGTGAAGTGAGATGTAGTGAAGATTGTGAAGTTAGATGTAGTGAAGATTGTGAAGTGAGATGTAGTGAAGATTGTGAAGTGAGATATAGTGAAGATTGTGAAGTGAGATGAAGTGAAGATTGTGAAGTGAGATGTAGTGAAGATTGTGTCGTGAGATGTGGTAAAGATTGTGAAGTGAGATGTAGTGAAGATTGTGAAGTGAGATGTAGTGAAGATTGTGAAGTGAGATGTAGTGAAGATTGTGAAGTGAGATGTAGTGAAGATTGTGAAGTGAGATGTAGTGAAGATTGTGAAGTATGAAGTGGTAAAGATTGTGAAGTAAGATGTGGTAAAGATTGTGAAGTAAGATGTGGTAAAGATTGTGAAGTGAGATGTAGTGAAGATTGTGAAGTGAGATGTAGTGAAGATTGTGAAGTGAGATGTAGTGAAGATTGTGAAGTAAGAAGTGGTAAAGATTGTGAAGTAAGATGTGGTAAAGATTGTGAAGTGAGATGTAGTGAGATGTAGTGAAGATTGTGAAGTGAGATGTAGTGAAGATTGTGAAGTGAGATGTAGTGAAGATTGTGAAGTGAGATGTAGTGAAGATTGTGGAGTGAGATGTAGTGAAGATTGTGAAGTGAGATGTAGTGAAGATTGTGAAGTAAGATTATAAAGTAAACTTTAGTAATTGAGGTTAAACGAACGCGGGTTATTCTGTAGTGTATCTGTGTCTTGTTAACGTGGAACCAACATGGCGGTGGTTCTCAATATAGATAAGTTATTTTGCCGGGAATTTCTGTCAAAACGAAATATTTATCAACCATATTTAGCCTAAATTAACCTATCGGCTTTATTGTATATTCTAAGATGTTTAAGTTGGATAGATCAGATCAGGTTAGGTTAAGTCAGGTTGGGTTAGGTTAGGTTAGTTTTGTTAATTTTGCCACTTAGAGGCTAGTTTATTGTGCCCCCATACTCATCCTGTGAGCGGTAGCGCAAAGAGATTACAAAGTGGTGTTAGATGAGGTAGGTGGTTAAGTTAAGTTTCAATATGTTAGGTTAGATTATATCAGGTTGGGTTAAGTTAGGTTAGGTAGGTAATAAGTAGATAGGTTACGGTCGGTAGGTGGGAAAGTTAGGTTTGATTAGGTTAGCTTATGTCAGACGGGGAGGTTAGGTTCGATTATGTCAGGTTAGGTTCGATTATGTCAGGTTAGGTTAGATTACGTCAGGTTAGGTTAGATTATATCAGGTTAGGTTAGATTATGTCAGGTTAGGTTAGATTATGTCAGGTTAGGTTAGATTATGTCAGGTTAGGTTAGATTATGTCAGGTTAGGTTAGATTATGTCAGGTTAGGTTAGATTATGTCAGGTTAGGTTAGATTATGTCAGGTTAGGTTAGATTATGTCAGGTTAGGTTAGATTATGTCAGGTTAGGTTAGATTACGTCAGGTTAGGTTAGATTACGTCAGGTTAGGTTAGATAATGTCAGGTTAGGTTAGATTATGTCAGGTTAGGTTAGATTATATCAGGTTAGGTTAGATAATGTCAGGTTAGGTTAGATTATGTCAGGTTTGGTTAGATTATGTCAGGTTAGGTAAGTAGGTAGAGGTGGGTAAAAAAGGTTAGGTTAGGTCGGCAGGTTTTAGTGTAGGAGCTTAAGTAATCCCGTAAAAATTTCATGTTAATTTTTGACACCATACATCGTAATAATCCTTATAAACTATGTTAAGGAACTGTGGTGTCATTTTTTCTGAACGGTTTATTATAAGTTTTATGCCATTAAAGAAGTTTTATCAAAGAGCGGCGTAATGAACCACAGACGTATTACCATTAAGTCCTAAGTAACTTAAAACATGACTAATAACCTATGAACATGTAGTATTATATGATTACAATTTAACATAATATATTATGAATGCTTTTATAATATCTTAAGTGTGTTACAAACATGGCTGCTCATATATGCCATCCTGTCTCTGGCAAAGAAGAGATTGCAGTAAGTAAAATTATTTGCTAAAGACAAATACTGGAAATTAAACATATACATATTACTATTATCTGAAAAGCTTAGAACCACCGTTTAATATTTATTAAAAGTTTGTAGTGTTATACATCATGTGTAAACAAGTCACAAGTTATTATTTACGACATTGCTTCAGTCCTCGTCATCAGAGTCTTCTGTGTACAACAGATTCCTTCACCTTGTTTAGGCATCTCTCATCATCTGCTTGACAGTTACACATCTCGGTGCTTGTCATACTATTCTTTCTGATTCTTTCTGTATGAACATGACAATGATCCACATTTCCTGACGCCACATCCACATTTAACAAGTTCTGTGATTGCTTCTGGAGCTGGTGGTTGGTCTGATATTACTAGTATGAAACAGTCATTGTCAATCTTACAACCATGCTCTAATTGTGAAATCATTTCACTGTCTGCATCACAAGACCACAGAAGAGCTTGATACCTTCCTCTCAATATATGATACTTTAGAGTTGCTGCAGTCGCTGGTAGTTCTCCAGCTTCTGCCTGCGTTATCTTGAAGAGATGCCATCTAAGTTTTGACAGTTTAGTGAAAGTCATTCGTGGACAGTAGAGCTTAAATACAAATTCCTCTAGACCAATATACATGTCTGCTGGAGGGCATTTGGTCTACTCAGCATCTTGAATACATCTAGGACTTTTGTGTTAGATTTCATCAAAGTGCTCCAACATGCTTTCTTTCCTTTGCCAACAAATTTTCCACTGCAGTCAGATCCTGTGAAGGCATGGAAACCTGTAAGGCTCTCTGCCCAGTGTGTCGTCGCTCACCAGTTCCTGTTATCATAATTGTATTTTCTCCAAGTTGAGGCTGCTTTAATATGTCAAACACATCAGTGTCTGGTGACTTGATATGTACAGTGCTGCCATTCTGTGATGCATATACTGTATGTCCTGCTTAAGTTCTATAACTTGTGATAGCAATTTGATGGTTGAAGTCTTATTTGCTGCTTTCCACGACAGTAGATTAACCTTGGACATCTTTTCCCAGATGCTCAATGGACCAACAATACGTTCCTTGACAAAATTTTCATAATTTTGTCTTCCAACTTCATATGCACATAGATTGTCATATTTGGCATTTTCTGGCATTACAGCTCCAGTTACCAAGTTTATAAGAGCATCATTTTCCTGGGATTACAGTCTTCAATAACATTGTGTAGCTTCTGTACATCAGCATATTGACGGCTGATAATAGCTGTAGAGAGCTCATGGTGTTCTGTTCTTTTGTAATCTTTATGAGTGTGATATTTTGTGTAATGAACTTAATTTGAAAACCCAAATGGTAGTATATGATCTTTTATCACCTTAGACACTCTGTGCGTCATGCCTCTCAAGTGATTTTTTTCCTCTCTTACGTCTCTGGACAAATACGACCTTTATCCCATCAGAAAAAATATCACCATATATTTTCTTAATCTACAGGTGCCAAGGTTTAAAATGACGGATGGTGTTAAAAATTAACCTGAAATTTTTACGTGACCACATATTGTCTTGTTGGGTTTCTGAGAGAACTTCACGGCTAAATAGCGCCTCTGTATTGATAGCCGGTACATGTCGTAATATCCACCGCTCATAGTTAAATCTTTATGTCCGTTTAATTTGTCCTAATTTAAGTATCAAAGAGTGTTTTCATTTTTAAGTATCTTAAGTATCTTTTTTCCCCACTCCTAAGTATCTAAGTATGATTTATTTTCATTTTTAAGTAACTAACCATATTTTTGTTTTCATTATAAAATGTGATTGATATAGACAACAGAAGGACATATCAGCTGGAGGTCGTAAACGAAGCTGATGTGAAGTATTTTGACTCACTGTTCCCACGAACTAATTGCTTCTCTGGTTTATACCGAAGAAATAAAACCGTCAACGAACCATCCGATTCAAATGTGTCTTAGGCGATACAGGGTGTTTAGGCGTCATTCTGATACCAAGAATGACTTTGTGTACTGTGGTGAAGCTGGGGGTAGGATAGGGTTGGGTTGGGTTGGGATGGGTTAGGATTACGCATGTGTGGGTATATTCTGTCGTATTTTATAGGTATCTTGCGTCTTTCTCTTTATTCCTTCTTTATCATGAGTATCTGTGCCTATTAATACACCACCTCGCAGGATAGTGGAAGAGGAATGGATAGTAACGAGATAATATTCTTCTTACATATACCTTAGCTTGATTACAGGTAACACCAGGTAGAAGTTACGTGACTCTTAAGAGTTTTCCTCGACTTGGCTGATTCAACTGTAAGACTTGCTGTATTTATCCTTATTAAAATCCTCCACCTGTAAGACCATCCACTTGTAAGACCCTCCACCTGTAAGACCCTCCACCTGTAAGACCCTCCACCTGTAAGACCCTCCACCTGTAAGACCCTCCACCTGTAAGACCCTCCACTTGTAAGACCCTCCACCTGTAAGACCCTCCACTTGTAAGACCCTCCACCTGTAAGACCCTCCACTTGTAAGACTCTCCACTTGTAAAACCCTTTAGGGATTTGAAATACCTTCTCGTCTTGGCTCCACTAGTACTGTACACACCCTCTCTAGCCTTAGTTTACAGTAATGTTGAAGTATATAATGAAGACTCACAGCTCATGGGTTAGAAAAACAAAAGATGCTTGTTTTATTTATTTATTTATTTATTTATTTATAGCTTATTTTAGAATCCCCGAAAGTTAGAACAAAATGGCTGACGGGACTCACAAGCGGGCGATGTTTACAGTATGGACCAAGAATAAAAAATAAATGAAAAATAAAATAAATAAATCGTAAATTGGTGCATTGTTTCTCCAGGGTAATTATAGAAGTACAAATGTTCTCCAGCAGTGGGTAACGATCATAGCCACGTATAGAGCTTCTAACGCAGGTAGATTGATATAGATGCATTACCTGGAGTTAGTGGGTTACAGGGGCCTCTTACACGATAATATTAAAGGTGTTTTTTCCTTCTGTTTGTGGCACTTGAGGTGTTTAGGTTAGGTTTAATTAAAATGGTTTAGTTATAATAGTTACATTACGATAAGTTAAGTTGAATTTAGAACTTTTGATTTGCATATATCGTGCTTTTAGAAGGATTTGTTAGCTAATAAGTTTAATTTGGATAAGTTTAGTTTAATTTAGATCATATGATTTTACAAGGTTGTATTATAATGACTGGGAACCATATAGAAAACTGTTAGAGAAGTAAATATTTCTACGGCAGTGAATGAGTAAGTCAATAAGTGGTGTATAGAGCTGCTGACGCAACTTAAACGGTATATACAGTACATTATATGTTATCAGAGCTTTCCTGTTGTACGTAACCGCCTCCGTCAAAGTGTCTTAGTGGCTCATGTGAAGATTAGCCTCTAGTTTATTTAACCTCAAGATTAACTACACTGGCACTGCCTGACCTGACCTGACCTGACCTACCCTACCCTACCCTACCCTACCCTACTCTACCCTACCCTACCCTAACCTAACCTAACCTAACTTAACTTCCCAAGTAGCGTTAGGTTAATCATTAGTTGAAATAAGCTGGGAGGGTTAATCTTCAGGTAATCTATCTTAATTAACAATTTTGGTCAGGTGAGGCCTTCCTTACCTTACTCGAGAGCAGGAGGAGGAGGACTTGCTAACGTCTACAGATCATCGTCAACCAAGGCAGATATTGAATACCTTTTGTTTACCTTCGTGGCTTAAGAACACATCTTAACACCATAAGACTATTCGCCTCAATACAATAATACAGTAATTGATTATTGTATTCTAATAAAATTTACGGTGTATCTTGTGAACCAGATTTATTGTTTGACCTTAGTGAATGAGAAACTGGTTGAGGTGTATTGTGGTAAACATCCTTAAGAGCAGCTCTGTGTGTTCTTACGACCTCAAAGTAACACAAAAGGTAGCCAATATCTACCCTTGATCAGTCACTTTATGTAGATGTCAATTGTGTCATTTTTCTAGACTTAGTGCCCCCTGGAGGAGAAAGTAAATACAATGTTGATTTATTTTGGTCACAACACACGCTAGTAGATTATTTTTCCTATTTAACTAAATAATTAACACTATGAAGCTAACTAATTATATAACTCAAAGATGGTAACCAATATGGCGTCGATATTGTTCACATACTCTATGATAAATAGATGTATTGTCTGTTTAATTTTAGGGAAGAATTTAATTTATAAACTTTTGAGAATCTGGATACAGGAGTTTTGTCTTTGTGTGTGTGTGTGTGGTGATGATGACGGATACTTTCCTCTGCAGTGAAAAAAATATCTTGACATTGCAAGGTTTAACTGTAAGCCGAAGGAACGTTTGTAATGTGACTTATTATGTGAAATTGTAACTTGAAATTCTTTGTGAAAAAATATTTCCCTATAAAGTTTGGCAGTAAATGAAGTATTACATCAAGGTGTAACTTGTAGTTCTTTGTGGAGTAAATTACCTAAGTGGACGATACAGCTACTCCAGGGTGTAAGACCTAGAGTAGAAAGTCTTAAGACCTTACCTGAGGTTGAAAGACTCTTATAGTGGAACGTCTTAGGTATTGAAACTTTAATTACAGTAAATAAAATATAATCTACCTAAACATTCCTTCACCTGGCGACAACTAATGATACAGGTGGTGTAATAGCTCTTTAAAATGCCTCCGTTTGATATAATAATGACCATACATGAACTTATAATGTGCAATATCTTGATAACACATTAGTTGCAACATTACACATAGTCCAGTGTATGTGTAGTGAGGGACATCTACCTAAATGAGTTACAGAATGTGGAGTTGAGGCAAAAAAATGTTGGGACATGTTTGAGATCATCAGTTGAGCCAAACGTTTATACTCAATATT
>NW_024711727.1:0-2056 GCF_018991925.1 Homarus americanus | reverse complement strand
CCAACTTTCCCGAAAATAGATTATCATAGAAAACGAAATTTGTATCATAAAAAATGGGAAATATCTACTTTCCGGGAAAGTTGTTAGATAAACCAAATTTGCCGAAAATATATTATCACAGAAAACGAAATTTGTATCATAAAAATGGGAAATATCTACTTTCCGGGAAAGTTGTTAGATAACCAAATTTGCCGAAAATAGATTATCATAGAAAACGGAAATTTGTATCATAAAAAATGGAAATATCTATTTCGCAAAAGTTTAGATAACCAACTTTCCCGAAAATAGATTATCATAGAAACGGGAAATTTGTATCATAAAAATGGGAAATATCTACTTCGGGAGAGTTGGTTAGATAACCAAATTTGCGAAAATAGATTATCATAGAAAAACGGAAATTTGTATCATAAAAATGGGAAATATCTACTTTCCGGGAAAGTTGTTAGATAAACCAAATTTGCTGAAAATAGATTATCATAGAAAACGGGAAATTTGTATCATAAAAAATGGGAAATATCTACTTTCCGGGAAAGTTGGTTAGATAACCAAATTTGCCGAAATAGATTATCATAGAAACGGAAATTTGTATCATAAAAAATGGGAAATATCTACTTTCCGCAAAAGTTTTAGATAACCAACTTTCCCGAAAATAGATTATCATAGAAAACGAAATTTGTATCATAAAAATGGGAAATATCTATCGGAGAGTTGTTAGATAACCAAATTTGCCGAAAATAGATTATCATAGAAAACGGGAAATTTGTATCATAAAAATGGGAAATATCTACTTTCCGAAAGTTGGTTAGATAAACCAAATTTGCCGAAAATAGATTATCATAGAAAACGGGAAATTTGTATCATAAAAAATGAGAAATATCTACTTTCCGCAAAAGTTTTAGATAACCAACTTTCCCGAAAATAGATTATCATAGAAAACGGGAAATTTGTATCATAAAAATGGGAAATATCTACTTTCCGGAAAGTTGGTTAGATAACCAAATTTGCCGAAAATAGATTATCATAGAAAACGAAATTTGTATCATAAAAAAGGAAATATCTACTTTCCGCAAAAGTTTTAGATAACCAACTTCCCGAAAATAGATTATCATAGAAAACGGAAATTTGTATCATAAAAATGGGAAATATCTACTTTCCGAAAGTTAGTTAGATAACCAAATTTGCCGAAAATAGATTATCATAGAAAACGGGAAATTTGTATCATAAAAATGGAAATATCTACTTTCCGCAAAAGTTTTAGATAACCAACTTTCCCGAAAATAGATTATCATAGAAAACGGAAATTTGTATCATAAAAAATGGGAAATATCTACTTTCCGAAAGTTAGTTAGATAACCAAATTTCCGAAAATAGATTATCATAGAAAACGGAAATTTGTATCATAAAAAATGGGAAATATCTACTTTCCGCAAAAGTTTTTAGATAACCAACTTTTGCGAAAATAGATTATCATAGAAACGGGAAATTTGTATCATAAAAATGGGAAATATCTACTTTCCGGGAAAGTTGTTAGATAACCAAATTTGCCGAAAATAGATTATCATAGAAACGGGAAATTTGTATCATAAAAATGGGAAATATCTACTTTCCGCAAAAGTTTCTAGATAACCAACTTTCCCGAAAATAGATTATCATAGAAAACGGGAAATTTGTATCATAAAAATGGGAAATATCTACTTTCCGCAAAAGTTTTAGATAACCAACTTTCCCGAAAATAGATTATCATAGAAAACGGAAATTTGTATCATAAAAATGGGAAATATCTACTTTCCGGGAAAGTTGGTTTAGATAACCAAATTTGCGAAAATAGATTATCATAGAAAACGGAAATTTGTATCATAAAAATGGGAAATATCTACTTTCCGCAAAAGTTTTAGATAACCAACTTTCCCGAAAATAGATTATCATAGAAAACGGGAAATTTGTATCATAAAAATGGGAAATATCTACTTTCCGGGAAAGTTGTTAGATAACCAAATTGCCGAAAATAGATTATCATAGAAACGGAAATTTGTATCATAAAAATGGGAAATATCTA
>NW_024711726.1:0-1873 GCF_018991925.1 Homarus americanus | reverse complement strand
TAGCGTCAGCCAAAGATCCAGCGACCCCACTCTGGGTCTCCTACTCGAAATTTTACCTGGCAATACTTGGTAAAGTAAGGCTGTATGTAAAGGTGAATGGTGGATCTATTTTCGGCTGTATCACTGTCAGGATAAATATTAAACAAACCAAAGAGTTAATATTGTTTTAATCATAAACTATTCATCGTTATTTAAGAGCACGAGAAGTTTCAAAATGTTCGTATATGTGCTCAGACAATGAAGAAATTATATTAATGAATTGGCAACTCAACTTTTGCCACAGCTGCCACAAATTTATCAGATCAAATTTCCCTCATCATTTAAGCAAATACACGAACATTTGGAAACAATAGCATTCAAAGTTGTTGGGGTGAACCGTGTAGACACGTCCCAAAGCATTGCCTGACTTTATCCCTGGATATCCTTCAACATCGGATCCTTGAGCTCTTCTCTGGAACTTTTTCGTTGAAGCCTGTCATATGTAGAACTTGGGTACGTCAACATACAGGAGTATTTGAGCAAACTCAACTTCCTGTGAAAGCTTGAAGAATGCAGTGAGGGTCGTATCAGCAGGATTTGCCATTTGATTTTGGAGGGACTCTTCTGTGAAGTATACTCTGTGTCCATTTTCCAGGTGAACAGCCAGATGAACTACTGTTGGATATCGTTCGTGTATGGGAAAATTAAAAATTCCCCATAAGGCTAAATTGCTGCATATATAGCGGCCCTGCAGAAACTGTGTCACCTCATCAAGATTTCCATCCTTTTCCAATGCAAAGATCGCTTGGTCAGAGCCTTTGTTAACATATTTGCAGACATACTTGATGGACTTGACTGAATTGCAGAACTCCACCTTGATGTGCGCATTGAATGTTTAGTCAAACGAGGATTGTAGGGGACCACCCATTTGCTGTCTACTGTTATTTCACTGTCTGTTCCAGGTCGCAACACTGCTGTAAAACCTCCATCGCCTGGCGCTCTTCTCCTGTACTGAGGATAGCTATCTTCTCCACTCTGAGTATCCTTTATCAGGTCTTTTGGGAAGTTTTTGGTGCAACGTCCATCTTTCATGCATGGAGAGTGTCTGTTGAATGGTCCACATGGCCCATGAATCATTTGCTTCTTGATAATCTCATAGAGAATTGGATCTTCTTCTGGATTAGGAAACTCTGCTCGTATGCAGTTGTCAATCATGTTCGGTCGAAGTTTCTCTTTCAGCAGATCAAGACATGGGCACGTGGTAGACCTCGTTTCTGCCACTCAATGGAGTACATGTAGCACCGTGTAGGGCCAAAGATTGATGCTTTTGTAAGAAAGTCCATGAGTTTGATCACTTTCTTACAAAATACTCTCGCTATAATGTCTTGCCGATCTTGTCCTTTCTCGCCTTCCATTAGAGCTTCTGTTATGTCAGTCCATACAGGGTTGCATGTAAAAGTAATGAAGAGATCTGGTCGTCCATAGTTTCTGACGTAGGTCATGGCATCCTGAGTCTTTTCATGCATGTATCGCGGACCTCCAGTGAAGGAAGAGGGGAGAATCACCAGCTGTCCAACATTGCCCACATGTCCATCCCTTGCTATTGCATCTCTCAGATGAATGTAGTCATTAACCCTGAGCTTCTTTTGGTTGAGTCGTATGAAGGTGAGTATTTCTGTTTCAATTTTGGCATACATGTCCACAACAAACTGGTGGAAGAGGTTTCTTGATCTTAGTATCTGGTTGAAACTGTCTTCTCTAATCATGAATCTGTATGAATAAAAGTCATTGGATGAGACTTTCGTACCTACTTTTGCCGCACCAGTCGCTGGATCTCTGTGAGGAATATTGAAGTGATATCCGTCTTCACCTTTCCAGAAGATGAGAGGATACT
>NW_024711725.1:0-29733 GCF_018991925.1 Homarus americanus | reverse complement strand
CTCTTGGTCATAACTTTATTACTCTTGGTCATAACTATATTACTCTTGGTCTTAACTTTATTACTCTTGGTCATAACTTTATTACTCTTGGTCTTAACTTTATTACTCTTGGTCTTAACTTTATTACTCTTGGTGTTAACTTTATTACTCTTGGTGTTAACTTTATTACTCTTGGTCTTAACTTTATTACTCTTGGTCTTAACTTTATTACTCTTGGTCTTAACTTTATTACTCTTGGTCTTAACTTTATTACTCTTGGTCTTAACTTTATTACTCTTGGTCATAACTATATTACTCTTGGTCATAACTATATTACTCTTGGTCTTAACTTTATTACTCTTGGTCTTAACTTTATTACTCTTGGTCTTAACTTTATTACTCTTGGTCTTAACTTTATTACTCTTGGTCTTAACTTTATTACTCTTGGTGTTAACTTTATTACTCTTGGTCTTTACTATATTACTCTTGGTCATAACTATATTACTCTTGGTCTTAACTTTATTACTCTTGGTCTTGACTTTATTACTCTTGGTCTTAACTTTATTACTCTTGGTCTTAACTTTATTACTCTTGGTCTTAACTTTATTACTCTTGGTGTTAACTTTATTACTCTTGGTCTTAACTTTATTACTCTTGGTCATAACTTTATTACTCTTGGTCTTAACTTTATTACTCTTGTTCTTAACTTTATTACTCTTGGTCTTAACTTTATTACTCTTGGTCTTAACTTTATTACTCTTGGTCTTAACTTTATTACTCTTGGTCTTAACTTTATTACTCTTGGTCATAACTTTATTACTCTTGGTCATAACTATATTACTCTTGGTCATAACTATATTACTCTTGGTCTTAACTTTATTACTCTTGGTCTTAACTTTATTACTCTTGGTCTTAACTTTATTACTCTTGGTCTTAACTTTATTACTCTTGGTCTTAACTATATTACTCTTGGTCTTAACTTTATTACTCTTGGTCTTAACTTTATTACTCTTGGTCTTAACTTTATTACTCTTGGTCTTAACTTTATTACTCTTGGTCTTAACTTTATTACTCTTGGTCTTAACTATATTACTCTTGGTCTTAACTTTATTACTCTTGGTCTTAACTATATTACTCTTGGTCTTAACTATATTACTCTTGGTCTTAACTTTATTACTCTTGGTCTTAACTTTATTACTCTTGGTCTTAACTTTATTACTCTTGGTCTTAACTTTATTACTCTTGGTCATAACTTTATTACTCTTGGTCTTAACTTTATTACTCTTGGTCTTAACTTTATTACTCTTGGTAACTTTATTACTCTTGGTATATTACTCTTGGTCTTAACTTTATTACTCTTGGTCTTAACTTTATTACTCTTGGTCTTAACTTTATTACTCTTGGTCTTAACTTTATTACTCTTGGTCATAACTTTATTACTCTTGGTCTTAACTTTATTACTCTTGGTCTTAACTTTATTACTCTTGGTCATAACTTTATTACTCTTGGTCATAACTTTATTACTCTTGGTTATAACTTTATTACTCTTGGTCTTAACTTTATTACTCTTGGTCTTAACTTATATTACTCTTGGTCATAACTTTATTACTCTTGGTCTTAACTTTATTACTCTTGGTCTTAACTTTATTACTCTTGGTCATAACTTTATTACTCTTGGTCTTAACTTTATTACTCTTGGTCTTAACTTTATTACTCTTGGTCATAACTTTATTACTCTTGGTCTTAACTTTATTACTCTTGGTCATAACTTTATTACTCTTGGTCTTAACTTTATTACTCTTGGTCTTAACTTTATTACTCTTGGTCTTAACTTTATTACTCTTTGTTAACTTTATTACTCTTGGTCATAACTTTATTACTCTTTGTCATAACTATATTACTGGTCATAACTATATTACTCTTGGTCTTAACTTTATTACTCTTGGTGTTAACTTTATTACTCTTGGTCTTAACTTTATTACTCTTGGTCATAACTATATTACTCTTGGTCTTAACTTTATTACTCTTGGTGTTAACTTTATTACTCTTGGTCTTAACTTTATTACTCTTGGTGTTAACTTTATTACTCTTGGTCTTAACTTTATTACTCTTGGTCTTAACTTTATTACTCTTGGTCTTAACTTTATTACTCTTTGTCATAACTTTATTACTCTTGGTCATAACTTTATTACTCTTTGTCATAACTATATTACTCTTGGTCATAACTTTATTACTCTTGGTCTTAACTTTATTACTCTTGGTCTTAACTTTATTACTCAGGTACAATTGCCCCAAAAAAAATGTGAGCAGTGGATATCAGACTCCGATCCCAACTATACCGGTATTTTAATTCACCTTCTTTGTCCAGGTAAATCAGGAGGCTGGCGGGAGTACTGCCAGCCATGAAGGAAGAGTTTGAGGTGGATGAGAGAGGGAAGGGACTTGAAGGAATTTAAATGGTTCCTTGAAAGTGTTCGTCATCAGTAGTGTGTGGGCAATGAAGGTGGTGATCAAATACAATAATAACCCGCTTTACGCAATTCGTTCTGGCGTTCTACATTCTGCGGTACCCGCAGGCAAGATTCCCACTACGCAGTGTATCTACTCATATCTGGCAGGGGCGGCAGCGGGCAGGAATGCGCGCAAAGATGCGTCATCAAAACATTACCGAGTTCTTCACCGCCACCAGCCGGCCCAAGTCAGTGATAGTGAGGATATGGACTTATATGGACTTTGAGGGGTTTGACAAAGAGGCCCTGCAAGCCTCTATGGACTTTGAGGGGTTTGACAAAGAGGCCCTGCAAGCCTCTGTGGTGGATAGTGATACAAGTGATACAAGTGAGGGCCAATAATATGCCCTCTGCCTCGTAACCAACCCTCCGTCCCCATGTGCCCAGCCATCTTTTCTACTAATGTAAGTGTTAAAAAACCTAATATTATTAATATTTCTCTTAAATATCAATTGTGTGTGCATACCATCATAAAATTAAGATGTTATTTTTACTACAACATTGGTATTGTGTCTGAAAAAGTGGAGTTTGGGGGTTGGCCCAGTCTCTATTTCAATTAATCCCATATATTCTGTTGTTCCATTTACGCGTTTCCCGTTTTACGCGGGCCTCCATGGGTTCAATTGACCGTTTAAATCGGGGTATTACTGTATGCCAGTTGTTGACCTTTACTGTATCTTCACACAAATGGCACTTTTTATTGTTTGCGTAGAGCACGGCGGGCGACATTATAACTGGTCGTATTGTGTAGTAGACTATTGCACTGTTTTGTATATAATTTCACTGTTGTCATTTGGCCGTTGATTTTTTGGTGCACGAGTTGTTTTTTATTTGTATTATCTTCTTTTTTTACATTTTTTTATCATTTCACTGTTTCCATTTAACCGTTGATTTCTCGTTGCACTTTCTTTTTAATTATTTGTAGAATTATCTTCTTGTTTACATTTTATTTGTCTCTACCTGAAGAATTACTAAGAATTAGTTGCATGTTAGAGGGTAAATCAAGTTGAGAAATAATTACTTGGTGACAGAGGTGTGTGTCCAGGCTGGTGTACTGTATATCATTCATAACTCTCATAGAAATCCACAGGGAGATGCTGGTGTGTCCACTGTCAGGGAAGCAAGACGAAGCAGACAGCAGTGTTATGGCCCTCGAGCATGACACTGTGCAGGCGGTCATAATATCTTGGAAATACTCACGTCAACATACATAAATACATACATACGAGTGCTACAACCCCACATGTATAAGTATTAGCTTCTCTTATCAACACATAACTTCACTCACTAGTACTGCCAACACATAACTTCACTCACTAGTACTGCCAACACATAACTTCACTCACTAGTACTGCCAACACATAACTTCACTCACTAGTACTGCCAACACATAACTTCACTCACTACTACTGCCAACCTCTTCCACTATCAACACATCTTCACTCACTAGTACTGCCAACACATAACTTCACTCCTACTACTGCCAACATAACTTCACTTACTAGTACCAACACATAACTTCACTACTAGTACTGCCAACACATAACTTCACTCACTACTACCAACACATAACTTCACTCACTAGTACTGCCAACACATACTTCACCACTAGTACTGCCAACCCTTCACTCACTAGTACTGCAACACATAACTCTCACTATACTGCCAACCTCACCACTATTACTGCCAACACAAACTTCCTCACTAGTACTGCCAACACATAACTTCACTCACTACTACTGCCAACACATAACTTCACTCACTAGTACTGCCAGCACCTTCACTCACTATACTCCACACATAACTTCACTCACTAGTACTGCCAACACATAACTTCACTCACTAGTACTGCCAACACATAACTTCACTCACTAGTACGCCAACACATAACTTCACTCACTACTACTGCCAACACATAACTTCACCACTACACCAACACAAACTTCACTCACTAGCCAACACATAACTTCACTCACTAGTACCCAACACATAACTTCACTCACTAGTACTGCCAACACATAACTTCTCACCACTAGTACTGCCAACACATAACTTCACTCACTAGTACTCCAACACATAACTTCACTCACTAGTACTGCCAACACATAACTTCACTCACTAGTACTGCCAACACATAACTTCACTCACTAGTACTGCCAGCACATAATACCACTACTACTGCCAACACATAATCCTCACTCTACTAGTACTGCCAACACATAACTTCACTCACTAGTACTGCCAACACATAACTTCACTCACTAGTACTGCCAACACATAACTTCACTCACTATTACTGCCAACACATAACTTCACTCACTATACTGCCAGCACATAACTTCACTCACTAGTACTGCCAACACATAACTTCACTCACTAGTACTGCCAACACATAACTTCACCACTAGTACTGCCAACACATACCACTCACTAGTACTGCCAACACATAACTTCACTCACTAGTACTGCCAACACATAACTTCACCACTAGTACTGCCAACACATAACTCCACTCACTACTGCCAACACATAACTCACTCACTAGTACTGCCAACACATAACTTCACCACTAGTACTGCCAACACATAACTTCACTCACTAGTACTGCCAACACATAACTTCACTCACTAGTACTGCCAACACATAACTTCACTCACTAGACCACACCTTCACCACTACTACTGCCAACACATAACTTCACTCACTAGTACTGCCAACACATAACTCACCACTAGTACTGCCAACACATAACCTCACTCACTAGTACTGCCAACACATAACTTCACTCACTAGTACTGCCAACACATAACTTCACTCACTACTACTGCCAACACATAACTTCACCACTATTACTGCCAACACATAACTTCACCACTACTACTGCCAACACATAACTTCACTCACTAGTACTGCCAACACATAACTTCACCACTAGTACTGCCAACACATAACTTCACTCACTAGTACTGCCAACACATAACTTCACTCACTACTACTGCCAACACATAACTTCACTCACTAGTACTGCCAACACATAACTTCACTCACTAGTACTGCCAGCACATAACTTCACTCACTAGTACTGCCAACACATAACTTCACCACTACCTAACACATAACTTCACTTACTAGTACTGCCAACACATAACTTCACCACTAGTACTGCCAACACATAACTTCACTCACTAGTACCAACACATAACTTCACCACTACTACTGCACAACACATAACTTCACCACTAGTACTGCCAACACATAACTTCACTCACTAGTACTGCCAGCACATAACTTCACTCACTAGTACTGCCAACACATAACTTCACTCACTAGTACTGCCAACACATAACTTCACTTACTAGTACTGCCAACACATAACTTCACCACTATCACACATAACCATACCCCACATACTTCACCAGCTCACCTCACACCCAACATAACTTCACTCACTAGTACTGCCAACACATAACTTCACTCACTAGTACTGCCAACACATAACTTCACCACTAGTACTGCCAACACATAACTTCACTCACTAGTACTGCCAACACATAACTTCACTCACTAGTACTGCCAACACATAACTTCACTCACTAGTACTGCCAACACATAACTTCACTCACTACTACTGCCAACACATAATCACCACTAGTACTGCCAACACATAACTTCACTCACTAGTACTCCCAACACATAACTTCACTCACTAGTACTGCCAACATAACTTCACTTACTAGTACTGCCAGCACACTTCACTCACTAGTACTGCCAGCACATAACTTCACTCACTAGTACTGCCAACACACCCACTCACTAGTACTGCCAACACATAACTTCACTCACTAGTACTCAACACATAACTTCACTCACTAGTACTGCCAACACATAACTTCACTCACTAGTACTGCCAACACATAACTTCACTCACTACTACTGCCAACACATAACCTCACCACTAGTACTGCCAACACATAACTTCACTCACTAGTACTGCCAACACATAACTTCACTCACTAGTACTGCCAACACATAACTTCACTCACTAGTACTGCCAACACATAACTTCACTCACTAGTACTAACCATAACTCACTAGTACTGCCACACCCACACTAGTACTGCCAACACATAACTTCACTCACTAGTACTGCCAACACATAACTTCACTCACTAGTACTGCCAGCACATAACTTCACTCACTAGTACTGCCAACACATAACTTCACTCACAAGAACATTATGCTTCCAATACCTTCCCAGGCGGTAGCACCTCCCTGTTTAAAAGCTGCCTACTACCTACTTAGGAGCTCACTTGGGCAAATATTATGATTGTTATAACATACAAACTCGATATGGAAGTAGCTAAAGAAAAAAAGGAAGGTAAATATTATACAACAACCATCAACCCAACCTAAACTAACCTAAAATAACAACTTGGGTTATTTTGGTGTTTGGTTTGGTTATTTCTGTGTATTGTTTGTATGTACAAAATTTCACTATAAATGTTGGGTTTTTTAACTTAGTGAAATATTGTTAAATTGTTATTGTGTAATATAGATTTTATAGTTATGTATTATTACTCTTAAAAAATCTTTGGAAAAAGTTTATGGCATAATTATGTTATACTTTTTATAACTACAGGTGTACAGTATAATCTTACTTTGATAATTACAGTGAGATCTTTTATTTCACGAGTAATATAGACTGGAAAAATTGCACCAAATTCAAATACATAAACTACCGGTGATGGGAAAAATGACAATATAGACTGGCCACTCTACATCAACCTCTGATTTTCCCATTTATATCCTCCAAATGATACAAATTCTGCCTTTATTGAATTGATTGTGCTTTCCGGAAACTAGTTTATAGGCCTTCCTCAAGTAATTTAATTACACGCTGCTTATCCTTATCCTGCATCGAGTACTTGGCAAACTTAACTCCCTTATGATAGTCCCGCTTCTCCTTTTCCTTATTTGGCTGCTAAAGTGGGTCTGTCCCACTCCCACCAGCACCAGTAGGACCCACAGTAGAGGTAGAGGCCATTATCTTGACTCGACAGGTGGTAGCACCACCCAAAAAAAGCACACAATAACAGCCCGGGCGGTCGCTAGGATGGCGCGGGCTACAACTCCATAGTTGCGTTCGTGTAAACCTCTCATTCGTTCACCACCAGCAATTCGATCACCAGAATGCTTCTTGGAAACATTCTTCTTACGTTGTCTTTCCGTATTCATCGCTAACACAACAAAATTGGAGAAAATAGCGAAAATCACGGAGTAATTGACAGAAACCGCGCGATTCAACTGATTAAGTGATGTAAACAGAGAGCGCTGGTGTAAACCGTTATTAGTCCTCACTGTGAAGGATTCTTTTTACTTATTCTGTTCATACAGTATTTATGGGTAACAGCTAAATTAATAAAAAAAATTTGTAGAGTTCCTCTCAAAAACACTTCAAAAAACAAAAGATACAAATCAGTTGAACATGTGATGTCGAACATTAACTGTAAACATTGCATTACCCCGCGCCACACTTAAAACATTGAGGATGAAATTGCGCTATAGCCAACATCCATATGCAAAAGTTTGTGTTCTACAAACAGCGTTCCCCTATTCATCAATCACGTTGCAACCAATTTGCGTTGACAAAACACGCGTTGTAGCAGAAATGACTGTAACTGGTATGAGGGCTATGGCGTCATTCAAGACGGTGGCCAGCTTTCAACTTGATGGATCTCGCACAATTCACGATATTTTACGCCAAATATAAGACTTGGTTACATTAGGTAGTGCTCGCGAAATGAAATCGCGCGAAATATGAGATCTTACTGTATATGGAAGTAAGTTATTGTTAAACTGTTAAATTATACATTTTATAACTTACTTTAATATATTTATATAGAGCTATATAGTACTATACCATATATTCTTACTCTAATATATTTATATAGAGCTATATAGTACTATACCATATATTCTTACTCTAATATATTTATATAGAGCTATATAGGACTATACCATATATTCTTACTCTAATATATTTATATAGAGCTATATAGTACTATACCATATATTCTTACTCTAATATATTTATATAGAGCTATATAGGACTATACCATATATTCTTACTTTAATATATTTATATAGAGCTATATAGTACTATACCATATATTCTTACTCTAATATATTTATATAGAGCTATATAGGACTATACCATATATTCTTACTCTAATATATTTATATAGAGCTATATAGGACTATACCATATATTCTTACTCTAATATATTTATATAGAGCTATATAGTACTATACCATATAGCTTTCATTTCTAATATATTTATATATATATAGTACTATACATATTCTCATTTCAATATATTTATATATTACATAGGACTATACCATATATTCTCTTACTTCTAATATATTTATATAGAGCTATATAGCATATACCATATATTTTACTTAATATATTTATATAGAGCTATATAGTACTATACTATATATTCTTACTCTAATATATTTATATAGAGCTATATAGGACTATACCATATATTCTTACTTTAATATATTTATATAGAGCTATATAGTACTATACCATATATTCTTACTCTAATATATTTATATAGAGCTATATAGGACTATACCATATATTCTTACTCTAATATATTTATATAGAGCTATATAGGACTATACCATATATTCTTACTCTAATATATTTATATAGAGCTATATAGTACTATACCATATATTCTTACTCTAATATATTTATATAGAGCTATATAGGACTATACCATATATTCTTACTCTAATATATTTATATAGAGCTATATAGTACTATACCATATATTCTTACTCTAATATATTTATATAGAGCTATATAGGACTATACCATATATTCTTACTCTAATATATTTATATAGAGCTATATAGTACTATACCATATATTCTTACTCTAATATATTTATATAGAGCTATATAGGACTATACCATATATTATTACTCTAATATTATGAAAGACAGAACTACATTTAATATAATTTTTAAAATAAGTTAGAATGTTGGTTTAATTAACCTAACTAATCCTCTAAGATAGATTTAATATTATATTTTTAGACTAATATAATAAATTACTAATTTCTAGAAGTCACATGTACAGTAGTTAGTGCAGTACTGGTAGATTGGTCTTGTACTCACTTGAGGTATTAATAACATCTTCACTGTAGTTGCTAGTGTGTCTGTCTAGCATTTGTAGCCTACAGTATGTACAGTATCTCAAAAAAGTATCTCCACACTGTGTGAAACATTTTGAGACCACGAATGATAGATATTGGGACATGGATTTACTTTGGTATATAGTTTAACATAAGTAATGCAATGTGTATTTATTTCAGCGTAAATAATATGATGTTCGGTTACCAAATGTAGTACTTTTTACTCACTTTTATCCTCTTCACCACTGATCAGCTCGTTAGCTGCATGGGCGATCGGTCACGTCTCTGCCACGCACTGTTGGCAAGTACTAGTCCTGTACTGGCTCTCTCTTATGCACTGTTGGCAAGTACTGGGCATGCACTGGCTCCTGAATGTACCTGACCCTGCTCCAGTGTTGGTCAAGTCTGGTCTTGAAAGAGCTCACACTCGGTGCCGTCACAACACTTTCTGGCAGATTGTTGCAAGAGTTCACAACTCTCACTCAGGATCAGTATGCCACAGAGCTCTACATACCAACCCTCCCGGGACACCACGAGTTGCATATAGCATTTCAGAAGTCATCGGACCCATCCTGGCAGATAGTTTTTGAGATACTGTACTGTACAGTACAGCACAGTATACAGTAATACCTTTATCTCCGTTAGCCGGAATCCCTCAAATCCGGAAATCTCCGATAACCAAAATTGAAATTTGCTCAGAAAATCATTCCCAAAGTCGGCTTTGGGAACAAATATTCCAAGGTTAAAAATCGAGACGATTTTCTGAAAATGTCTTGAATAAAAATGAAAGTTAAAGTATTTTTTTTTTTTTTTTGGGGACCTGACCTGACTCAATGTCAGGTGGAGGTAGGGTGAGAGATTAATGGTCTCATATTACTGACCTTCTGATGGAATGTCCTGTCACCCTTTCTTGGATGGGAATTAGTGGGTCTCATGACCTGAAGATGTCTTGAATAAACACAAAACCTAAGTATTTTTAGGGAGATTGTGATAATTATAAGTATAAATGAGCAAAGTTGTATCCTTTTAACATTACGTAACATTTTAAAATATGGAGTGAGAAAGCGGAAAGGTGTGGGTGATTAAAGAGATGGAGTGGTAACATACACCAGTGTTGCCAAGCGATAAGGTCCTCAACAGCTGATCTTTTAATTCACCTCCATGCAGTCACACAACAAGACCCTCACTGGAGCTCACCGAAAATTGCATACAGTACAAAGTAAAAATAAACGCAATAAAGTACACTTACTTTGAGGTGTGTATGTAGATGGCTCCTGGTTGATGATGATGGGAATTAGAAGTGGGGGTGGAGGAGAAGGAAGAAGAGAAGGAAGTGGGGGTGGAAGAGAAATCACCCCATGCTTCATTTCACCCATAAAATTTTAAGTTCACTAGGTGTAATTCAAGATTATTTTCTTTAAATCAACACTGCACTGCACTATATACTGTATTGTCAATATGTAAAATAAATTTCAGAATGACCAATAATTGTACTGTAAAAATAGTTTATGTTCAAGAGAGCCACAAGCAAGATGTTACCTCCACTGACCAGAGATACAAACTGACGCCTTGCTGGGTGAGTCAAGTGGCTGATTGGCGCACCAAAAACATTTCCTGTACTGCAATTATGTTAAATAATTATTAAAATGACTAAAAATTTTAATATAAAGTTTGGAAAATTATTGAATAGTACAACCTTCTTGATATTCACTCAAATGGGAACGAATTTAAGCCCTAGAACCGATTACGGTACTGTATTGGCGGACTAATATTCCAGCTTCTGAGCAAGTGAAAACATGTTGACATGATTTCGTAAAAATTTCGTTAACCAAATTTTTTTTCGTTAACCGAATTGAAGATTCTTATGGAAGGAAGGTAATTTGTTAACCGAGGCGTTCATTAACTGAGGGATCACTGTATCTTATTGGAAATGTTTCATAGAGAATTTATTAAGGATCATTATGGTATCAAATTCATCTCCCTATCACAATAAGCCATGCTTGAGTGAGGAGGGGGGAACTGACCACTCAGCCCCCCCCCCCCACCTCCCAAAAAAGTTGACTCCCACACTCTAAAGCCAAACATTACATCCACACACACACACTCCAACAACCACACACACACACTCCAACAACTACCCACACACACTCCAACAACCAGCCACACACACCTCTCCCCACACACACTCCAACACCACTCACACACCCCTAACAAGGGAATATGACAGCAGACATAAGGAGTGAGGGTCTTATTGTGTGACAAATTTGTGTGTCTGTGACTGAGTTAAATATTATCTGTTGAGGAGTGCTTGGCAACACTCATTTCCACTCCATCTCTCTAATCACCCACACCTTTCTGCTTTCTCCTCCATATTTTAAAAATTTTTGTAATGTAATGTTGAAGGGGTACTGTAATGGTCATGATAAGAGCTAACCTGAAAACCTTAAGGATTCATATTACGCTCAAACGTCCACAAAACCTTCCGAGTCCCCCAGTGGAAACGTCCCCCGTTTTCTCTGTTTCCCCCGCCTTTGTCTATGGGAGCAGACGCTGTATGCTGGGACCTGTTGCCATCCATTCCTTTGTAATCAATTTAATTTTGCTTTCGATAGCTGAGTCAGAGCATTGTTAGTGAAGATAATAGTAGAGAATGAAAAGGAGTTCATAGTCTCAATTTCAACGTCAGAGGGTACCGTAAATTAATTCATCGGAATAGGAGTAGGTGGACTCCCTGGTCTGGTTTGAGTGAGGGCACGCGGGCATTTTAACCGTTAGTAAGTGCCCGTCCCTTCATCCATACAGGTATGCCATTCCACGCTGTGTTGTAATTTGCCCTTCTTTAAGTGATTTGACCCAATTGATAGTTGATTGTGCAAGTGTTACAGTAACGTAGTTGATATGCTCTGAGTAAAGTCATATTTACGTCTTTAACGTCCCCTGAAACGTGTTGTTGTTGTCACCGGTTAGTAAGTGCCCGTCCCTTCATCCATACAGGTCCCTAACGCAGCCTAGGCCGTGTCTGTAGGGTGGATGTTGTATCCACTATGTCTGGGGACATGTCCGAGGTCCAGTAGGATCAGTTACCTTCGTGAGACCCGGCCGTCAGACACTTCAGACCACCTATAGCCCCCATAGCTGGCTCGTCTGGCCCTAACGCTCGGTCCACGAGGTGACCCTGGACCACCAAGCCACACACCACTACCAGCCCCCATCATTGGTGGATGAATGGCTACCTCAGTAGGGCTATATTTGTGTGGTGGAATTAACCCACTGGGATCTCCAGAGTTCGTCGGATAGTACTCCATGGTGGCTGGACCCCATGGCTGTTGCTTGAGTATCACTCCTGACGACTGAGTGTTGTAGTGGCAGTTGCCTAGTATTTATGGTGCTAAGTGACTATCATAGTTGTGCTATTGAGTATGTCCACCCAGTAGGGTTGGAAGTGTATTGAATATGTCCACCCAGTAATGGTGTGAGTATGTTGAGCCTGAGGGCCTAGTAATAGATTTCGTCTGTTAGTACAAACCAATTTTTTCTTCTAATTTCATATTCATGTTTAAATAAACTTTGTATTTGTATAATTGTGTATATTATTTACCTACAGTATTTACCGTTATTTCTTCCCTATTGCTTGATACTATCATTACACCTACCCACGAGCCTCCTATCGTCACGCTACCAATGGTGATATATAAGAGTAAAAGGAATTGTTACTGGCACACAGGCCCTCATGAAGGGTGGCAGTAGCAGCCCTCATAAATGGTGGCAGCTCAAGCCCTCATAGTACAACTTTGCTCATTTATACTTATACTTATCACAATCTCTCTAAAAATACTTTAGGTTTCGTGTTTATTCAAGATATCTTTACGTCATGAGACTTACTAATAAGGGTGACCTGACATTCCATCAGAAGGTAAGTAATATGCGACCACTAATCCCCCACCCTGCCTCGACCTGACATTGCGTCAGGTCAGGTACATGAGACCCACTAATCCCCCACAGCTCCATGCGAGTGGAAAATACCAGTCTTTGCTGTAACGCACAACTTCATTCACGCCCATATCATAAAGATTTTTAAATTTCAAATATATTTATTTTACCAAACTTTTAGATAAACTAATCTGGATTATTATAGTAAAGAAATGGAGTTTCTAACTTAATTAGAACTGCATTTACGGACTCCGGTAGTTTAGACTCGAGGAAAACATCCCAGCACCCAGAAACATTCTGGGGAAGTGGGCTAGTGTCTGTGTGTGCAAGATGTCTAGTTTAGACAATCGTAAACTTTTCCCAGTAACCGGAAAAGATTCCGGGGATAAGGAATTTTTCCAGATTTGAGAAAGTCGTCTGGTTAGCCAGAGATCTCTCATCCCTGGAAGTGCTCTGCACCAATTGTTCCGGCTAACAGGGATATCACTATATAGCTTTATGGGGTGTTATAGGGATTCTATACTGTAAGAGGAAAGGTCACTCGTTCACCCCGAATTTAGCGCTACCAAGTGGCTGCTGAGCACAGCTGTGAAAAGTACCTGACTTTGCTAATTAAGTAAAAGTACGTTGTTGCATAAGCAAAACGTTACTCAAGTAAGAATAAAAGTATCCAAAGTTCAATGTACTCAAGTAGAAGTAAAAAAGTATCTCATTCTTAAGGTACTCAAGTACTGAAAGTAGAAAGTAACAAAAAATTATTAATTGTCTCAAATATTAAAATAAATCCACAGTAAATTATAAAAAACTAGTTAACTAAAGAAAAAAATAAGACACATAGCATTACATATGTTTACTTGCAGATCTTTCTACTGAGATTACCTAATCAATAACTGATTTTCGAAATTATTACTGTCCAATCAGGTCCTTTTATGCTTAAATATCATCCCAGCATAACCTAACAATCCATTGCAGGTATAGTGAATGGGCTGAAAATATATCCATCCAACACTATGATCACTTTCTTCCTTATCCACACAAGTATCATTGATGTGGACTTATGGTCTGCAGACATAATGTTGTCTGTTCACATTAGGTTAAGATACAGACCTATATGTCAAGTATCTGAAATGGGGGATGACCTGCAATTCTCTTTCTGTAAATTCTGTAATTGTCCAAATTTTAACACCCTTCAACACTATTGCCTTGACTGTCCCACTGTCAGGCACCTCCTACCACAGGGAGAGTCACTAACCACTATATATCACCACCTACTTATTCATAATAATTTAGATTTAATTTTTGTATGTGACCCACACTTTTGTGGGTGCTAACTCCCATTGTCCTTAAATCATATCAATATTGTCTCCATGTCACAAGTCACAGCGTGTCCTGAGAGACAAGTACCAATGTACTATTACTGTCTGATCGCATGGTCTTGTGACAAGGCTGGTCTCCCCCTGGGGTGTAATAAATTAATTAAATAATAAGCCCAGCATGATTAACAGATGCTCACAAGCAGCAGATGCAGGTAGTGGGGTGTTAAGCTTCAGAGATAAGTCATATATTGGGAAAGACCTTAGCAGCTCTATTCAGGGGCAGATTCAGGAGGGGGGTCCTGTGGGTCTGGACCCCTCCTTTTCATCAGAAAATTCCAATATTTTTTCTTTAATGCAGTACAGTATTGTACCCAGTAATTTTTGTATAGTAAAAAAAATTACTATTGACCTCAGAATATCTTTTAATATCATGTATACATAGCTTCAAATCTGGCTCAAAATCCCCAAGATATTGGTCAGATTTAAAAAAAAATTCAGCTGGGTGTTCTCGCTGTGTTCGCCATGTTCCCCCACCCACAATGTCTTGGAACCCCATTTTGATATTCCTGGTTCTGCCCCTGCTGTTCCATCCCTTTGGTATGCCAAGTAGGTATCAAGCTCCTTCAGTTGAGGAGTTTTGGGTTGAATGTTGCCTCTGTGACTGAGTCTGACTAAGACTCACAGTGAACTGTCCCTCTTATTGGGGGTGTAGCTGTGTGGCATCACCTTTCGATTTTAATTGATGAGTGGCTGAATGCTGTGCACCACATAACATCTGGTGGGTGCTGGGGGGGGCAATGGTACTTACTTATTTAAGTTGCGTTAGTTGCGGGTCAGGTCGTGTTGCGCCTCTGTAACAAGCGTGTTTGGCATTAGGGCCTTCGTTGTTGAGCGGCAGAAATTGGGCAGTGATTACATAAGATCATCAAGGCCGTCTTAGTGATGTGAAAGTGTAAATCAATGTAGGATTTTTAATGCTAGAAGAGATTCTATATTTGAAAACTCAGTCTCCACCGATTTGGAGGTACAGCCCAGTCAAGAGCCATACAACCACAAAATCATTGCCATATGACAAAACTTTAATTTATTATTTTTTTTTTTTTTTGAGTTGTGGTCACGGCTGTGACTGACCACCCAAAGGCCAACCAGGGAGTGTAGTACTGTGCTTTTAGTTCAATCAGTTCATTGTAGGTTATCTAAGCTACTGTGCCGAGTAGCAACCCTGTACATAAGCTACTGTGCCGAGTAGCATTTATATATATAATCACGTGGCAACACTGCACGTGTTATGTGGCAACATTGCCCCGAGGCTGCCATATGGCAAGGCAGCCCCAGTCTGACTGTGTGAGCCGTGCATGGCACACGCTGGTCACCACTTGTATTTCTCTCATCCACAATAAACGGACTCAGTGTTACTCAGTGTTTCCCTAGCCATCACTGCATTCTTCAGGGCACACTAGTAACTTTCATGGCGAGTATTAATAGAGGCTGTGTGGTGCTGCTGGAGTGTTTTTAGTATTAATAGAGGCTGTGTGGTGCAGCTAGAGTGTTTTAATATTAATAGAGCTTGTGTGGTGCTGCTGGAGTGTTTTTAGTATTAATAGAGGCTGTGTGGTGCTGCTGGAGTGTTTTTAGTATAAATAGAGGCTTTGTGGTACAGCTGGAGTGTTTTTAGTATTAATAGAGGCTGTGTGGTGCTGCTGGAGTGTTTTTAGTATAAATAGAGGCTTTGTGGTACTGCTGGAGTGTTTTTAGTATTAATAGAGGCTGTGTGGTGCTACTGCAGTGTTTTTAGTATAAATAGAGGCTGTGTGGTGCTGATGGAGTGTTTTTAGTACTGCTAGAGGATGTGTGGTGCTGATGGAGTGTTTTTAGTACTGCTAGAGGATGTGTGGTGCTGATGGAGTGTTTTTAGTACTGCTAGAGGATGTGTGGTGCTGATGGAGTGTTATTAGAAGCTGTGTGGTGCTGCTAGTGTTTTTAGTATTAATAGAGGCTGTGTGGTGCTGCTAGAGTGATTTTAGTATTAATAGAGGCTGTGTGGTGCTACTGGAGTGATTTTAGTATTAATAGAGGCTGTGTGGTGCTACTGGAGTGTTTTTAGTACTGCTAGAGGATGTGTGGTGCTGCTGGAGTGTTTTTAGTACTGCTAGAGGATGTGTGGTGCTGCTGGAGTGTTTTTAGTACTGCTAGAGGCTGTGTGGTGCTGCTGGAGTGTTTTTAGTACTGCTAGAGGCTGTGTGGTGCTGCTGGAGTGTTTTTAGTACTGCTAGAGGATGTGTGGTGCTGCTGGAGTGTTTTTAGTACTGCTAGAGGATGTGTGGTGCTGATGGAGTGTTTTTAGTACTGCTAGAGGCTGTGTGGTGCTGCTGGAGTGTTTTTAGTACTGCTAGAGGATGTGTGGTGCTGCTGGAGTGTTTTTAGTACTGCTAGAGGCTGTGTGGTGCTGCTGGAGTGTTTTTAGTACTGCTAGAGGCTGTGTGGTGCTGCTGGAGTGTTTTTAGTACTGCTAGAGGATGTGTGGTGCTGCTGGAGTGTTTTTAGTACTGCTAGAGGCTGTGTGGTGCTGCTGGAGGTAGAGGTAGTGTGGTGTGGTACTGCTGGAGTGTTTTTAGTACTGCTAGAGGATGTGTAGTGCTCATGGAGTGTTTTTAGTACTGCTAGAGGGTGTGTGGTGCTGCTGGAGGTAGAGGTAGTGTGGTGTGGTGTGGAACTGCTGGAGTGTTTTTAGTACTGCTAGAGGTACTGTAGTGTTGGTGGAGTATTTTTAGTACTGCTAGAGGCTGTGTAGTGCTGCTGGAATTTTTTTAGTACTGCTAGAGGCCGTGTGGTCCTGTTGGAGTGTTTTTAGTACTGCTAGAGGCTGTGTGGTCCTGTTGGAGTGTTTTAAGTACTGCTAGATGTAGTGTAGTGCTGGTGGAGTGTTTTTCTCTTTTCTTCTTTTATCCTCTTCACCACTAATCGGCTCGTTTTATCCTCTTCACCACTAATCGGCTCGTTAGCTGCTTGGGGGATCGGTCACGTATCTGTTACGCACTGTTAGCAAGTACTGGGCATGCACCGGCTCCTCAATGTACCTGAACCCGCTCCAGTGTTGGTCAATTCTTGTCTTCAAAGAGCTTACACTTGGCGCTGTCACAACACTTTCTGGTAGATTGTTCCAAGAATTCATTACTCTCACTCCAAAAAAGTTTGCCCTCACAGTTTTCTGGACTTGCTGCTTCTTCAATCTTGAGCTGTGACCCCTTGTGGGGCGAGCGTCCGCCAGCTCCAAGTAAGGACACTCGACTGAGTAGTGCCCCTTGAGATGCTTATATGCCTCAATTAGGTCACCCCTTGCACGTCTGTAGTATAAGCTAGGCAAGTTCAGGCGCTCCAATCTCTCTGGGTAGCTGAGGTGCCGAAGTGTAGGCACCAGTCCGGTGGCCCTCCTTTGAACATTTTCAACCAACTGACAGTCCCTAGCATATCTAGAGGACCAGACGGGGTGACAGTTTTCCAGATGAGGAAGCACTTCACTCTTGTAGATCGTTACGAAGGACAAACCGTCTATATATCTGAACGACCTTTTTATAAGACCCAATAATTTATTTGCCTGATTTACCTTCTTCTCGCAATGGCCCAAGAACTTCAGCTCATTGTCAACATACACACCTAGGTCCTTCTCACATTCAGTCCAAATAGTGCAGTTTCTTCATCCCGTTGGGACATATGATACGCCTCCTTACAGTTTGTACGCCCCAGGTACATCCTCTTACACTTCGTGACATTGAATCTCATCAGCCATTTCTTCGACCATTCTTAGAGCCCACAGGGGTCCTTCTGCAGCTCTTCACAGTCCGCTTGGTTCTTGATTTCCCGAAATAACTTGCCATCATCGGCAAACATTTGTTTTGAGGAGTGTACAATGTCAGGCATGTCATTTATGAAAGAAACAAACAACAGCGGACCCAATACACTGCCCTGTGGTACCCCGCTTGTGACACGTACGGATGATGATTTCGTGCCATTAATCACCACATACTGCTTGCGGTCATGTAGAAAGTCTTCTATCCATGCTAGGACATTTCCCCGATTTCCGTACCCTTCCAGTTTGATTTTCAGCCTTTCGTGTGGTACAATGTCGAAAGCCTTGGCAAAATCTAGGTAAATATTGTCAATATTACCACCCGGTTCCAGAATATGGGTCCAAATATCCAATACCTTGAGCAATTGTGTTAAGCAGGAGCGACCCGGCATAAAACCGTGTTGGCAATCCTTTACAAGGTTGTTTCGCAGTAGATGTTTCATTGTGGCATCTCTGATAATACTCTCAAGTACTTTACATATTATGCTGGTCAGGCTCACTGGGGACCTTTTGTTCATCCAGGCATTTACAAAACAGGATCTTCAGAGGCTCATCAAGCTTGTTGCACAACTCTCTCAGCTCTCTAGGATGCACCATGTCAGGGCCGGGACTCTTATGGACCTTTAGTCTGGACAGTTTATTTCTAATACCCCCTTCTGTGAACATAATGTGGGTCAGTGCTGTGTCGAGCCGTCTGTCCTCAAACGCAGGAAGGTTAATTGCATCCTCTTGTGAACACCGAGGAAAAGAAGGTGTTCAATGCCTCGGCTTTATCTTGGTCAGAATCTGCATAACTACCATCTTCAAGCCTCAGGTCTGATACTCCTACTCTCGTTTTTAATTTTGACTTTGCATAGCGGTAAAACGCCTTTGGGTTTGACTTGACCTCACTTGCAACCAGCCTCTGGAACTCCTTTTCAGCCCTTCTACACTCTACCTTCACTTGGTTTCTGGCTCTTGCATATCTCCTACTGTCCCGCTCATCATTTGACCCAACCCACGTCTTGATTTAGTATTGCTAGAGGCTGTATAGTGCTGCTATAATGTTTTTACTACTGCTAGAGGCTGTGTGGTGCTGCTGGAGTGTTTTTAGTACTGCTAGAAGCAGTGTAGTGCTGGTGCAGTGTTATTAGTACTGCTAGAGGCTGTGTGGTGCTGGTGGAGTGTTTTTAGTACTGCTAGAGGCTGTGTGGTGCTGCTGGAGTGTTTTTAGTACTGCTAGAGGCTGTGTGGTGCTGCTGGAGTGTTTTTAGTAACTGCTAGAAGCTGTGTAGTAGTACTGCTAGAGGCTGTGTGGTGCTTCTGGAGGATGTGTGGTGCTGCTGGAGTGTTTTTAGTACTGCTAGAGGATGTGTGGTGCTGATGGAGTGTTTTTAGTACTGCTAGAGGCTGTGTGGTGCTGCTGGAGTGTTTTTAGTACTGCTAGAGGATGTGTGGTGCTGCTGGAGTGTTTTTAGTACTGCTAGAGGCTGTGTGGTGCTGCTGGAGTGTTTTTAGTACTGCTAGAGGCTGTGTGGTGCTGCTGGAGTGTTTTTAGTACTGCTAGAGGCTGTGTGGGTGCTGCTGGAGTGTTTTAGTACTGCTAGAGGCTGTGTGGTGCTGCTGGGTGTTTTAGTCCTGCTAGAGGCTGTGTGAGATTGCTGCTGGAGTGTTTTAGTACTGCTAGAGGGCTGTGTGGTGCTGGTGGGTGTTTTTAGCAGGTACTGCTAGAGGCTGTGTGGTGCTGCTGGAGTGTTTTTTTTAGTACTGCTAGAGGCTGGTAATGTGGTGCTGCTGGGTGTTTTTAGTACTGCTAGAGGCTGTGTGTGGTGCTGGTGGGTGTTTTTAGTACTGCTAGAGGCTGTGTGAATTGCTGCTGGAGTGTTTTTGAGTACTGTACTAGAGGCTGTGTGGTGCTGCTGGAGTGTTTTAGTCCTGCTAGAAGCTGTGTAGTACTGCTGAAGGCTGTGTGGTGCTGCTGGAGTGTTTTAGTGCTGCTGGAGTTGTTTTAGTACCGCTAGAGGCTGTGTGGTGCTGCTGGGTGTTTTAGTGCTGCTAGATGCTGTGTAGTACTGCTAGAGGCTGTGTGGTGCTGCTGGAGTGTTTTTAGTACTGCTGGGAGAAGCTGTGTGGGGTGCTGCTGGAGTGTTTTAGTGCTGCTAGATGCTGTAGTACTGCTAGAACTGTGTGGTGCTGCTGGGTGTTTTAGTACCGCTAAGAGGCTGTGTGGTGCTGCTGGGTGTTTAGTGCTGCTGGATGCTGTGTAGTACTGCTAGAGGCTGTGGTGCTTCTGGGTGTTTTTAGTACTGCTAGAGGCTGTGTGGTGCTGCTGGAGTGTTTTTAGTACTGCTAGAGGCTGTGTGGTGCTGCTAGAGGATGTGTGGTGCTGCAAGAGGCCGTGCAGTGCTGCTAGAGGCTTTGTGTGGTGCTGCTGGGTGTTTTTAGTGCTGCTAGAGCTGTGTGGTGCTGCTGGAGTGTTTTTAGTGCTTGCTGGAGTTGTTTTTAGTACTGCTGGAGGCTGTGTGGTGCTGCTGGAGGTTTTTAGTGCTGCTAGAAACTGTGGTGCTGCTGGAGTGTTTTAGTGCTGCTAGAGGCTGTGTGGTGCTGCTGGAGTGTTTTAGTACTGCTGGGGCTGTGTGGTGCTGCTAGAGGGCATGTGTGGTGCTGCAGAGGCCGTGCAGTGCTGCTGTAGGAAGGCTGTGGTGCTGCTGGAGTGTTTTAGTACTGCTAGAGGCTGTGTGGTGCTGCTAGAAGCTGTGTGGTGCTGCTGGGTTGTTTTAGTACTGCTAGAGGCTGTGTGGTGCTGCTAGAGGATGTGTGGTGCTGCAGAGGCCGTGCAGTGCTGCTAGAAGGCTGTGTGGTGCTGCTGGAGTGTTTTAGTGCTGCTAGAAGCTGTGGTGCTGCTGGAGTGTTTTTAGTGCTGCTGGAGTTGTTTTAGTACTGCTAGAGGCTGTGTGGTGCTGCTGGAGAGTTTTAGTGCTGCTAGAAACTGTGTGGTGCTGCTGGAGTGTTTTAGTGCTGCTAGAGGCTGTGTGGTGCTGCTGGAGTGTTTTTAGTTCTGCTAGAAGCTGTGTGGTGCTGCTGGAGTGTTTTTAGTACTGCTAGAGGCTGTGTGGTGCTGCTAGAGGATGTGGAAGCTGCTGCAAGAGGCCGTGCAGTGCTGCTAGAGGTGTGTGGTGCTGCTGGAGTGTTTTAGTGCTGCTAGAAGCTGTGTGTGCTGCTGGAGTGTTTTTAGTACTGCTAGAGGCTGTGTGTGGTGCTGGTGGAGGTGTTTTTTAGTGCTGCTAGAAGCTGTGTGGTGCTGCTGGAGTGTTTTAGTACTGCTATAGGCTGTGTGGTGCTGCTGGAGTGTTTTTAGTGCTGCTGCTGTAGTGTTTTTAGTACTGCTAGAGGCTGTGTGATGCTGCTGGAGTGTTTTAAGTACTGATGGGAGGCTGTGTGTCTCTTGCTAGAAGCTGTGTGGTGCTGCTACAAACACTGTGTGGTGCTGCTGCTAGAGGCTGGCAGAGGTGAGGTGCTGCTAGAGGCTGTGTGGTGTTGCTAGAGGCTGTGTGGCACTGCTGGGCTGTGTGGTGCTGCTAGGCTGGCTGTGTGGTGTTGCTGTGTGTGGCTGCTAGAAGGCTGTGTGGTGCTGCTAGAGGCTGTGTGGTGTTGCTAGAGAGACTGTGTGGCACTGCTAGAGGCTGTGTGGTGCTGCTGCGAGGCTGTGTGGTGTTGCTAGAGGCTGTGTGGCACTGCTAGAGGCTGTGTGGTGGCTGCTGGAGTGTTTTAAGTACTGATGGGAGGCTGTGTGGTCTTGCTAGATGCTGTGTGGTGCTGCTACAAACACTGTGCTGCTGCTAGAGGCTGTAGGGTGCTGCTAGAGGCTGTGTGGTGTTGCTAGAGGCTGTGTGGCACTGCTAGAGGCTGTGTGGTGCTGCTAGAGGCTGTGTGGTGTTGCTAGAGGCTGTGTGGCACTGCTAGAGGCTGTGTGGCACTGCTAGAGGCTGTGTGGTGCTGCTAGAGTCTGTGTGCTGTTTTTCAAGATGTTTTGATGTTGTTTCCCATTTTCTATTAAAATTACATAAAAAGATGGAAATTTTCATCTTTAAAAATGGGACGTTTTCCTTGTAGAAAATAGGAGTTTTCACCATAGAAAATGGGAATTTTTTATCATAGAAAATGGGAATTTTCCATCCTAGAAAATAGGAGATTTTTAATCATAGAAAATGGGAAATGTTCATAATAGAAAATGGGAATTTTTTATCAAAGAAAAGTGGTACGGTATTTTCTTTCATCGACAATTTGTAAATTTATCATAGAAAATGGGAAATTATATCAGAAAATGGAAATTTTTAATCATAGAAAGTATGAAATTTTATCATAGAAAATAGGAAATTGTATCAGAAAATGAAATTTTTTAATCATAGAAAGTATGAATTTTATCATAGAAAATGGGATATTTTATATAAATTTGGACATTAGGCTATATCATAGAAAATGGGAAATTTTCATCATAGAAAATTAAATTTTTTTAATCATAGAAAATGGGTAATTTTATCATAAAAAATGGGAAATCATATCATAGAAAATAGGTAATTTTTATCGAAGAAAATAAAAACTCAAAGAAAATGGGAAATTTAAATTACAGAGAAATGGAACTTTTCATTGCAATAAATGAGAAATTTTCATCATACAAAATAGGAAATTTTTATCATAGAAAATGGGAATTTTTAATCACAGAAAATTGAAAATTTTATCATAGAAAATGGGAATTTTTAATCACAGAAAATGGGAAATTATATCAGAAAAATGGGAAACTTTCATCATAGAAACTTGAAATTTTTTGTTATAGAAAATGGGAATTTGCAATCAGAAATGGGAATTTTCCTTTGTTAAAATTTGGAATTTTTATCACAAAATGGGAAATCTTCATAGAAAATGAGAAATGTTCACAGAAAATGTGAAATTTTCATCCTAGAAATTGCAAAATTATCATCATACAAAATGGGAAACTTCATCATAGCAGAGGGTTCTTTTCATCATAGAAAATGGGAATGCATGCTGCTCCACCAATGGGAAACAAAGGTAAACAAATTAATAACTTAAGTAAGATGAGTTTTATTTTGATTAAGCTGGTTTAGTACAGTAAAAATTCGTGTAACCAGACAGCTAGGTCACCTCAGTATTTGGCAATAATTACTCGAATGTTCTATAAATTTTAGAGGATAATTCTGTTCTTCAGGTAGAAAAATGCATTAGTTATAAAATAACTTGACTGTGTACAGTGGCTCTCCTGTATAAACATTTGTTAAGTTACTACATATATATGCATTTTTCTACCCTAAGAACAACAGATTACACCTCCAAAATTTATAGAATATTGAAGAAATTATTGCCAGATGGATTTGCTTGTTCTCATAGAGCCACTGTGAAAGAAAGTAAGTTCACTTGTCTGTTATAGGGGGGGGGGGTGGGGTTACTGTACCTCTAATCTTTGGTTTATTTTGATCAATATTAATCTCAAAAGCTATGTAAACTATAAATCTGCTCGACTGCATAAACATTGGTTAAGTTACTACAGAATAACTTTAATGTATATTGTTCTTCCTCTTCATGGGTTTGAAGGCTGCAGCCACCCATACCTCTGATCTCTGCTAGTCTTCACATCCAACTTCACTATTGCAGTTTACACACCTCAATGGCCAACCTGAAATATTTATTAATTTTAGTGTCTAAAATACAAAAATTACACTTGGCCAAAATAACTATTGACCCAGATTTTACCACAGTGGAAATTCTTAAAAAATAAGAAACTTTAACATTACAGTGAACCCTCACTTTACGCGGTCAATTGAACCCACGGCAGCTCGCGTAAAGTGAACAACATAACATATGGGATTAATTGAAATAGAGACCGGGCCGACCACCAAACTCCACTTTTTCCCGACATAATACGTACTTTTTAGTAAAAATAACATCTTAACTTTATGATGGTATTCACACACACATAATATAAAAGGGAACAATCAATAAGAGAATAATATACTGTAGGTTAGGTTAGAAAAAAACAAAGTTAGGATTAACACTTACGTTAGTAGAAGAGATGGGTCGGCGTAGGGGAAAGGAGGCTGGTTCCGAGGCAGAGGGCAGGCTACTGGCCCTCAGGTGAGTCTCCATCACTGTCATCCACACTTACTAGTGCCTCCCTGACAAATCCCTCAAAGTCATCATCACTGTCTCTGTCACTATCACTGGCTTGGGCTGGCTGTGGTGGGTTGCGGGCGAAGAAATCTGTTATGCTTTGGTGACGGCTGGTGTTTATGTTGTCGTGATACACCGTGATGTAGGGCTCCATAGTCTGCAACAGTTGGGTAGTGAAGATTTCATACCGGTTATCGTCAGGGTCGTCTGAAAGGAGGAGCTTGACTTTCTCAATACACTCGATGACACCCCTTACATTACTATGGGATAACTTGCGCTCTTCTTGGGATGACGCACCACCTGCCTCTTCACTGACGTCATCATCATCTAGCATCTCGGCGGTAGTCACATCAGGATCCCTCATCACCTCCAGGATGTCGTCGTTGGTGGTCTCGGAGAAGCCTGCAGCTTTAACACTGCGCAGCTTCTCTGGAAAGGTCCACTGCTACTGCAACGGTCTGAACCTCACCAGTCACAGATTTACTCTGCCTCCCACCCAGAATACCTTACAACACATGTCTCCATGCGTGACGAACAGATGCTACAGACAGCTGATCCCATGCCTCCACCAAGAAGTCCACAACTTTCTTGACGTTGAATGTTCTCCAAAATTGTTTCACAAGTACTTCTTGCTCTGCCAACTGTTGTTCCTCATCGTCTTCGCTCTTGCTATCGGTGTCACTCAGGTTACGCAACTCTTCCTTGGTGTTGGTGTAGTCGTTCAGGAGCTTAAATTTCTTGGCAGAGAATGCAGGTTTCACATTACAGATCAATTCTTGGTCCATAGGCTGTATTATAGACGTAGTGTTGGGAGGAAGGAAGACCACTTTTACATTGGGGTGACGATCTAACAGTAGGGGCGAGTGTCCTGGTGCGTTGTCCAGCAGCAACAAAATCTTGAATGGAACATTGTGTTGCTCACAGAATTTCTTAACGTCAGGAATAAAACAGTCATCAAACCAGGAGAGGGACAGAGTAGAGAACATCCATGCCTTACGTGCGGTCAGCCAGTGGACATTTAGCTTGGTCATGTCCATGCTTTTGTAGGCGTGCTGCTTGCGTGCTGTGTGGATCACCGATAACTTGAGCTTACAGGTACCGGAGGCATTGGTGGTAAACAGGACAGTGACGCGCTCCTTCTGCAACTTCCGGCCCCGACACTTGCTGGCATTCTTCACAACGAAGGTCTTGGAAGGTAGCTTTTTCCAAAAAAGACCAGATTCGTCCATATTAAACACCTGGTCGTCGGTGTATTGTCCTTCCTCCATAATCTCACGTAAAAACGGAGGAAATTCCCTAACCGCAACATGGTCAGCACTAGCTTCTTCACCACCAATGTTAATATTGGTGATCTTGTTCCTCTTCTTAAACCTCTGCAACCACCCAGAGGAAGCATTAAAGGGTTTGGGCTCTGCAATTTCCATCTTACGTGACACTGCAGCATACAGTTCACGTGCATACTCCTTAACTGAGCGTGTGTCCACTGCCATGTTCCGTCGCTCCTGACGAACCAAGTAGCTCACAAGTAATTTTTCCGTCTTGAGAAGCACCTGGTTGTGGCAGAACTTGATCATAGAAGCACCTGTAGACTTTGTGATGTTCATGTGCTCCTTTATCTTGGCTGCATCCTTCTTAATTGTCCTGATAGTTGATTCGTTAACACCATGCTGGCGCGCGAGATCAACCTGTCTTGTTCCTTTCTCCAACTCTTGTATGATCTTGTACTTAATTTCGTAGCTTAAGGAATGTCGTATCTTCTTTGGCTTAGGGTGGCTGGGTCCAGGTAATGCAAGGTTTCTTTGTGGTGGTGGTCCGGTGGAAGCCATTCTTATAGAACAATGGATACCGATATACACGGTGTAGCTGGGAGGGGTGTAACTGACGCAGGTATGTCAAGGGGCTTGAACGCTCCCGCGGCGGGGCATGTCATAGTACATTAAACCAATCACAGCTAGCGGGGAGGGAGGGAAGGATGCTTGGCCCAATCACAGTCCGATATGTCATATGACGTCACCGATAACGCAACAAAGACATACACTGCGCAACCTACTCGCGCCTCTTACCCAACATGGCGGGATGGCGGGAGGTTTGGATCCAAAAATGGCGCGGTGTGAGAGGACCGCCAGCCACTCTCCGCGTAAAAGGGTACACACACCGCGTAAAGTGAGCATTCCGTGTTCGGCAGAGTACTGCGTAAACGTGGAAACTCGTAAAGCGAAACCTCGTAAAGCGAGGGTTTACTGTACACAAGAAATTAATGCCATAATTTTCCTGTAAAACGTCGATCTCGCCATTATGGTAACTTTACAGCAGTAAATATAATTATTATGCTAAGACGCCTCTTCCAACAAGCAAGATGGTTATGGAAGCAAAGATGATGACAATGCAAATTTAACGATTTGAGTTTATGATATTATTCTCACTTGTACATAAAGGTTTCAACCAAGGTCAAATAAACTTCCACACATAACTTATCTGAAATTAGAAAATTAAAACATCAAAGATTTAAAGACAAATTATTCACAAATAACAAAATATTTAAGTTAAACCCTTGACAAAATGCAATACAGTGACCCCTCGTTTAACGAACGCCTCGGTTAACGAACTGCCTTCCATAAGGATCTTCAATTCGGTTAACGAACAAAAATTCGGTTAACGAATTTCTTACGAACCGACCTCAACATGTTTTCGCTTGCACTGACCGGGCAACCAGCTTTAGTATCAGTCCGCCAATACATTAATCGGTTCTAGGGCTTAAATTCCTTACTATTTTAGTAAATATCAAGAAGTTTATACTATTCAATAATTTTAAAAGTTTAATATTCAATTTTTTAGTCATTTTAACAATTATTGAACATAATTGAAGGTAAAGTGACTAGTTTAATGCGCGGCATCCAGCCTCTTAACACAGCAAACAGGCGTTAGTCTCTCTCTGTTTTCACTGGAGGTAACATCTTGCTTGAGACTCTCTTCAACTAAACGCTTTTTTTCTGTGTTTCCAAGCAAATTATTGGTCATTTTGAAATTTATTTTACATGTTGACAATATATAATGCAGTGCAGTGTTGATTTAAAGAAAATAATCTTGAATTACACCAAGAGAACTAAAATTTTATGGGTGAAATGGTGCCATGGGGTGACTTCTCTTCCACCCCAATGCCTTCTCTTCTCCCTTCTCCTCCACCCCCATTCTAATTCCCATCATCATCATCATCATCATCCAGGAGCCTTCTACATCCACACCTCAAAGTAAGTGAACTTTTCTACCATTTTTGTTGAATTTAGGAAATTTTCGGTGAGCTGGAACCAATTACCCAAAAACCTATTGAAACAATGGTTTCGGTTAACGAACTTTTCGGTTAACGAACGACCTTCTGGAACGTTATATGGAGTTTTATTTTACCAAAAGATTTACTCTAAGTTACAGCAGAACTTCATTAAGTCAAACAGCTCATGACCAATAAATTTTTTGATTGTTGAATACAAAAGAATTTACACTAACTATTTTTAATACCTAATACTGTACTTAAATTTACCAGAGTTAATGTACAGTACTACATAATAAAAGATGAATAAAAAGCTATGGTTTATTGTGAATTTCCTCATAATATAATACAGTGGTCTCTCAGTTAACGAACACAATTCGTTCCAGAAGGTCGTTCGTTAACCGAAACCATTGTTTCAATGGGATTTTGGGTAATTGGTTCCAGCTCACCAAAAATTACATACAAAGTAAAAATAAATGCAGTAAAGTACACTTACTTTGAGGTGTGTATGTAGAAGGCTCCTGGTTGATGATGATGGGAATTAGAAGCGGGGGTGGAGAAGGGAGAAGAGAAGGAAGTGGGGGTGGAAGAGAAATCACCCCATGCTTCATGGCGTCATGTCACCCATAAAATTTTAAGTTTACTTGGTGTAATTCAAGATTACTATCTTTAAATCAACACTGCACTGCACTATATACTGTAGTGTCAATATGTAAAATAAATTTCAGAATGACCAATAATTGTACTGTAAAAACGTAAATATAGTTTATGTTCAAGAGAGTCTCAAGCAAGATGTTACTTCCACTGAGCAAACACAAACTGACGCCATGCTGGGTGAGTCAAGTGGCTGTTTGGCGCGCTAAAAACTACTACTTCCCTGTACTTCAATTATGCTAAATAAGTGTTAAAATTAAAAAAAAAAATTTATATAAGACTTGGAAAATTATTGAATAGTACAACCTTCTTGATATTTACTCAAATGGGAACAAATTTAAGCCCTAGAACCGATTACTGTATTGGCGGACTAATATTCCAGCTGGTGAGCAATCGAAAACATGTTGAGAGGAATTTGTAAGGAATTCATTAACCAAATTTTTTTCATTAACCGAATTGAAGATTCTTATGGAAGGTAATTCGTTAATCGAAATTTCGTTAACCGAGGCGTTCATTAACCGAGAGATCACTGTACAAGTACAGACCATATTAGAAGGGATTCTCAGTGAAACCTAGACTATTCCTCCCCACACTCACAAACTCGGTTGAAGGTTTTAATGAAAGAAAATTTTTATTGCATTCTTTAATACAAAAATTTTAAATCAAAACTGATAATATTTTAAGCAAAACTATTACAGTAGTTATATTACTACTTAAAATATTATACCATCGTCAACTAATAAAAACTGACTGGTCAACACTCGAACTTAATCACAGGGTATTTTTTTAAAAATAATAGAGGGTGTGTGGTGCTGCTAGAGTGTATTTTTTTAGAGAGACAATACTAAAAAACATA
>NW_024711724.1:0-2498 GCF_018991925.1 Homarus americanus | reverse complement strand
GATACACCTGTGACACTCCCAGGTACTTCTCCTCACTCCCAGGTACACCTCTGGCACTCCCAGGTACACCTCCGATATTCCCAGGTTACACCTCCGATACTCCCAGGTACACCTTTGACACTCCCAGGTACTCCCGTGACACTCCCTGGTACACCTCTGACACTCCCATGTACACCTCTGACACTCCCAGGTACACCTCCAATACTCCCAGTTACACCTTCGATACTCCCAGGTACACCTCAGACACTCCCTGGTTCACCTCTGGTACTCCCTGGTTCACCTCTGACACTCCCAGGTACTCCTCTGACACTCCCAGGTACACTTCTGACACTCCCAGGTACACCTCTTACACTCCCTGGTTCTCCCCTGACACCCCCAGGTACATCTTTGACACTCCCAGGTACACCTCTGACACTTCCAGGTACACCTCTGACACTCCCTGGTACACCTCTCATACTCCCAGGTACACCTCTGACACTCCCAATTACACCTCCGACACTCCCAGTTACACCCCTAACACTCCCAAGTACACCCCTGACACTCCCAGGTACACCTCTGATACTCCCAGGTACACCTCTGACACCTCCAGGTTCACCTTTGACACTCCCAGGTACACCAATGACACTCCCAGGTACACCTCTGACACTCTCAGGTACACCACTGACACTATCAGGTACACCTCTGACACTCCCAGGTACTCCTTTGACGCTCCCAAGTACTCCTCTGAAACTTCCAGGTACACCTCATACACTCCCAGGTACACCTCAGACACTCCCATGTACACCTCTGACACTCCCAGGTACACCTTTAACACTCCCTGATACACCTCTAACACTCCCAGGTACACATCCGACACTCACAGGTACACCTCCGACACTCCCAGTTACTCCAGGGATACTCGCTGGTACACCCCTGACACTCCCAGGCACACTGCTGACACCTAGGTACTCTCTGACACTCCCAGGTACCCTGGACAGTCTCTGGTAAGTACATCTCTGGACACTCCCAGGTACACCTCTGACACTCCCAGGTACGCCTCTGAGACTCCCACTTACACCTTCGACCCTCCCAGTTACACCCCTGACACTCCCAGGTACTCCTCTGACTCTCCCGGGTACAGCTGTGACACTCCCAGGTACACATCTGACACTCCCAGGTACACATCTGACACCATCAAGTACACCTCTGACACTCCCAGGTACACCCCAGACACTCCCAGGTACACCCCAGACACTCCCACATACACCTCTGACACTCTGGCACTCCTCTGACACTCCCCAGGCACTCCACTGGACACCCCAGGTACACCCCTGACACTCACAGGCACACTGCTGACACCCCAGGCACTCTGACACTCTGGCCACAGCTTGACATTCCCCAGGCACACACTTCCTGACACTTGCAGTACAGCTCCACACTCCCCAGCACACCTCTGACGCTCCCAGGCACACCACTGACACCCCAGGCACACCCCTCATATTCCCCAGGTTGGCCTCTGACACCTCAGTTCACCTTTGACACTCCCAGGCACACCAATGACACTCCCAGGTACACCTCTGATACTCTCAGGTTCACCACTGACACTATCAGGTACACCTCTGACACTCCCAGGTACTCCTTTGACGCTCCCAGGTACTCCTCCGACACTTCCAGGTACACCTCATACACTCCCAGGTAAACCTCAGACACTCCCAGGTACACCTTTGACACTCCCAGGTACACCTTTAACACTCCCTGGTACACCTCTAACACTCCCAGGTACACATCCGACACTCCCAGGCACAACCTGACACTCCCAGGTACACACCTCCGATACTCCCAGGTACACCTCTGACACTCTGGTGTGCACACCGCTGACACTCCCCAGGTACCCTCTCTGACACTCCCAGGTACCCTCTGACACTCCCCAGGCACATCTCTGACACTCCCAGGTAAACCTCTGACACTCCCCAGCAGGTAAAACCTCTGACGCCCCTAGGCACACCTCTGACACTCCCAGGTACACCTCCGACACCCCAGGTACAGCCCAATACTCCCAGTGCCACCCCCTGACACTCCCAGGCACACCGCTGACACTCCCAGGTACTCCTCTGACACTCCCGGGTACAGCTTTGACACTCCCATGTACACCTCCGACACTCCCAAGTACAGCTCCAATACTCCCAGTACACCTCTGACACTCCCAGGTACACCGCTGACACTCCCAGGTACACCTCTGACACTCCCGGGTACAGCTTTGACACTCCCAGGTACACATCTGACACTCCCAGGTACAAATCTGACACTCCCAGTTACACCTCCGACACTCCCAGTTACACTCCTGACACTCCCAAGTACACCCCTGACACTCCCAAGTACACCCCTGACACTCTCAGGTACACCTCTGATACTCCCAGGTACACCTCTGACACCTCCAGGTTCACCTTTGACAGTCCCAGGTACACCAATGACACTCCCAGGTACACCTCTGACACTCTCAGGTACACCACTGACACTAT
>NW_024711723.1:0-5865 GCF_018991925.1 Homarus americanus | reverse complement strand
CTGGGTGTGGAGGGCTGCACCCTTCAGTTCCATGACCTGGGTGTGAGGGCTGGGCTCCCCTTCAGTTCCATGACCCGGGGTGAGGGCGGGCTCTTCAGTGTCATGAACTGGGGTGTGAGGGTTGGCACCCTTACAGTGTTGCGAACTGGGGTGTGAGGGCTGGCACCCTTTCACATGACCTGTTGTGTGAGGGTCAGGGCACCCTTCAGTGAAATGAATCGGATGAGGGCTGCACCCTTCAGCACCATGACCCAGAGTGTTAGGGCTGGGCTGATTTCAGTGCTGAGCACCGGTGTCAGGCCGGGCAACCCATCAGCACCATGACCCAAGGTGTGATGCCGGGAACCGCTTCAACCCCATGACCCGGGTGTGAGGGCTGCACCTTTCAGTGACATGACCTGGGGTGTGAGGGCTGGGACCCCACCATGACCTGGAGGAGGGCTGGAACTGCCAACCCCATGACCATGGTGGAGGGCCGGGCACCCTTCAGTGCCATGACCCAGGGTGTGAGGGCGGGCACCTTTCAGTGCCATGAAACGGGGTGTGTGAGGGCCTGGCACCTGTAGAGTGCTGCAAACTGGGGTGTGAGGTTGCATCCCTTCACATGACCCGGGGTGAATGGCACCCTTTCAGTGCCATGAATCGGAGTGTGAAAGCCAGGCACCCCTTCAGCACCATGATCCGGGGTGTGAGGGACAGGCACCCCTTCAGTTCCATGACCCGGGGTGTGAGGGCCGGGAACCCCTTCAGTGACATGACCTGGGGTGTGAGGGGGCACCCCTTCAGCACCATGACGCAGAGTGTTAGGGCCGGGCTCGATTTCAGTGCCAAGAATCGGGGTGTGAGGGTCGGGCACCCCTCCAGTGTCATGACCCGGGGTGTGAGGGCCGGGCACCCCTCCAGCCCCATGACCCGGGGAGTGAGGGCCGGGAACCGCTTCAACCCCATGACCAGTGGTGTGAGGGCCGGGCAACCCTTTAGGTCCATGACCGGGGTGTGAGGGCCGTGCACCCCTTCAGGGCCATGACCCGGGGTGTTAGGGCCGGGAATCCCTTCAGTGTCATGAACCGGGGTGTGAGGGCAGGGCACCCTTTAAGTGCCATGAAACGGGGTGTGAGGGCTGGGCACCCCTACAGTGCTGCGAACCGGGGTGTGACCCGGGCACCCCTTCAGCACCATGACCCGGGGAATTGAGGCGGGCTCGATTTCAGTGCCATGAATCAGGTGTGTGGGCCAGGCACCCCTCCAGCACCATGACCCGGGGTATGAGGGCCGGGCACCCCTTCAGTGCTATGACCCGGGGTGTGAGGACCGTGCACCCTTTCAGTGACATGACCCGGGGTGTGAGGGCCGGGCACCCCTTCAGCCCCATGACCCGAGGTTTGAGGGCAGGGCCACCCGTTTAGGTCTATAACCAGCTGTGTGAGGGCCGGTCACACCTTCAGTGCCATGGCCAGGGGTGTGACGTGCGGGCACCGCTTCAGTGCCATGACCCGGCATATGAGGGCCGGGCACCCCTTTAGTGCCATAAGCCGGGTTGTGAGGGCCGGGCACCCCTTTAGTGCCATGAAACGGGGTGTGAGGGCCGTTCACCCCTACAGAGCTATGAAGCGAGGTGTGAGAGCCGGGCACCCCGTCACATGACACGGGGTGTGAGGGCCGGGAACCCTTTCAGTGCTATGACCCAGGGTGTGAGGGCCAGGCACCCCTTCAGTGGCTGACCCAGGGCGTCAGGGCAGGCACCCTTTCAGTGCCATGACCCGGGGTGTGAGGCTGGCATCCTTCAGTGATGACCCGGGGTGTGAGGCCGGGCACGCTTTCAGTGCCATGAATCTGGGTGTGAGGGCCGGGCACCTTCAGCCCCATGACTGGGATGTGAGGGCCGGGCACTCGTTTAGGTCTATGACCCGGGGTGTGAGGGCTGGCCATCCCTTCAGTGACATGACCCGGGGCGTCAGTTACGGGCACCCCTTCAGTGTCTTGACCCGGGGTTTCAGGGTCGGACACCCCTCCAGCACAATGGCCCGGGATTTGACGGCCGGGCACCGTTTCACTGCCATGACCCGGGGTGTGAGGGCCGGGCACCCCTTCAGTGACATGACCGGGGGCGTCAGGGCCGGGCACCCTTTCAGTGCCATGACCCGGGGTGTGAGGGCTGGCCATCCCTTCAGTGACATGACCCGGGGCGTCAGTTACGGGCACCCCTCCAGTGTCTTGACCCGGGGTGTCAGGGCCGGACACCCCTCCAGCACCATGGCCCGGGGTTTGACGGCCGGACACCGCTTCAGTGCCATGTCCCGGGGTGTGAGGGCCGGGCACCCCTTTAGTGCCATGAGCCGGGATGTGAGGGCAAGGCACCCCTTTAGTGCCATGAAACGGGGTGTGAGGGCCGGGCAACCCATCATATGACACGGGGTGTGAGGGCCGGGCACCGTTTCGAATGCCAACCGAGGTGTGAGGGCGGGCTCCATTTCAGTGCCATGAATCGGGTGTGAGACGCCACCAGCACTATGATCCGGGGTATGAGGGCCGGGCACCCCTTCAGTGCTATGACCTGGGGTGTGAGGGCCGGGCACCCTTTCAGTGACATGACACCGGGGTGTGAGGTCTTGGCACCCTTTCAATGACATGAGCCGGGGTGTGTGGGCCGGGCACCCTTTCTGTGCCATAACCCGGGATGTGAGGGCCGGTCACTCCTTCAGTGCCATGACTCGGGGTGTGAGGGCGGGGCACACCTTCAGCCCCATGACCCGGGGTGTGAGGGTAGGACACTCGTTTAGGTCTATGACCAAGGGTGTGAGGGCCGGGCACTCGTTTAGGTCTATGACCAGGGGTGTGAGGGCCGGTCATACCTTCAGTGCCATGGCCAGGGGTGTAACGGCCGGGTTACCACTTCAGTGCCATAACCCCGGGTGTGAGGGCCGGGCACCCCTTCAGCACCATGACCCGGGGTATGAGGGCCGGGCACCCCTTCAGTGCTATGACCCGGGGTGTGAGTGCCGGGCACTATTTCAGTGACATGACCCGGGGTGTGAGGGCCAGGCACCCCTTTTGGGACATGACTCGGTGTGTGAGGGCCGGGCACCCCTTCAATGACATGACCCGGGGTGTGAGGGCCGGGCACCCTTTCAGTGCCATGAAACGGGGTGTGAGGGCCTGTCACCTCTTCACATGACACGGGGTGTGAGGGCAGGGCACCTTTTCAGTGACATGACCCAGGTTGTGAGGGTAGGGCACCCGTTCAGTGCCACGAATCGGGGTGTGATGGCCGGGCACCCCTTCAGCTCCATTACCCGGTATGTGAGGGCTGGCCACCCCTCCAGCACCATGGCCCGGGGTGTAAGGGACGGGCACCCCTACAGAGCTATGAACCGGGGTTGTGAGGGCCGGGCACCCGTTCACATGACACGGGTGTGAGGGCAGTGCACCTTTTCAGTGCCGTGAACCGGGGTATGAGGGCCGGGCACCCTTTTCAGTGCCATGAATCGGGGTGTGATGTCCGGGCACCCCTTCAGCTCCATGACCCGAGGTGTGAGGACCGGGAACCGCTTCAACCTGACCGGTGAGGGCCGGGCACCCCTTTAGGTCCATGACCCGGGGTGTGATGGCCGTGCACCCCTTCAGTGACATGACCCGGGGTGTGAGGGCCGGGCACCCCTTTAGTGACATGACCCGGGGTGTGAGGGCTGGGCACCCCTCCAGCACCATGACCCAGAGTGTGAGGCCCGAGCACCCCTTCAGTGTCATGAGCCGGGGTGTGACGGCCGGGCACCCCTTTAGTGCCAGGAGCCGGGGTGTGAGGGCCGGGCACCCCTTTAGTGTCATGAAACGGGGTGTGAGGGCCTGGCACCCCTACAGAGCTATGAACCGGGGTGTGAGGGCCGGGCACCCCTTCACATGAAACGAGGTGTGAGGACTGGGCATCTTTTCAGTGCCATGATCCGGGGTGTGATGGCCGGACTCGATTTCAGTGCCATGAATCGGGGTGTAGGCCGGGAACCCCTTCAGCACCATGACCCGGGGTATGAGGACCGGGAACCGCTTCAACCCCATGACCCGGGGTGTGAGTTCCGGGCACCCCTTTAGGTCCATGACCCGGGGTGTGATAGCAGTGCACCCCTTCAGTGTCATGAACCGGGGTGTGACGGCCGGGCACCCTTCCAGCACCATGACCAGGGGTGTGAGGGCCGGGCACCCGTTCAGAGCCATGAATGGGGGTGTGAGGGCCGGGCACCCTTTCATGAACCGGGGTGTAGGGCCGGGCTCGATTTCAGTGCCATGAATCGGGGTGTGAGGAGCGGGCATCAATCCGCACCATGACCCGGGGTATGAGGGCGGGCACCCCTTCAGTGCTATGGCCAGGGGTGTGAGGGCGGGCACCCTTTCAGTGACATGACCAGGGTGTGAGGCTGTGCACCCCATCAATGATATGACCCGGGGTGTGTGGGCGTGCACCCTTTTCAGTTACCATGAATGGGGTGTAGGGCGAACTTAGCTTTCATGAAACCCGGAGTGTGAGGGCCGGGATCGATTTCAATTGCATGAATCGGGTGTGAGGGCCGGGCATCCCTCCAGCACCATGACCAGGGTATGAGGGCGGTGCAGTGCCGCAGGCCGGGTGTGAGGGCTGGGCACCTTTAGTGCCATGACAGGGTGTGAGGGCAGGGAAACCCTACAGAGCAATGAATCTGGGGGTAGGGGCCGGGCACCACTTCACATGACACAGGGTTTGAGGGGCAGGCAGCCCTTCATATGACCGCGAGTGTGAGGTCAGGCAACTTTCAATTGCCATGACCAGGTGTGGCAGGCTCGATTTCAGTGCCATGAATCGGGGTGTGGGAGCACCCCTCCAGCACCATGATTCAGGGGTATGAGGCCGAGCGCCCTTCAGTGCTATGACCCGTGGTGTAGGGCCAGGGGCACCTTAGTGACATGACCCGGGGTGTGAGGGCCAGGCATCCCTTTAGTGACATGACCCGGTGTGGGGCCAGGCAACCCTTAGAGATATGAACCGTGGGGAGGTGTGAGGGCAGGCGCCTTCCCATGTTAGGTTTGAGGTGAGCACCCCTTCAGTGCCTCAAATCGGGGTGTGAAGGCGCCTCTCCAGCACCACCCGTGATAGGTGACGCCTTCACATGACACTGGATGTGAAAGGCGACACTTCAGTGCCATGACCGGGGTGTGAGGCCAGCACCGTTCAGTGCCGTGAGCAGGGGTGTGATGGCGGCACTAATTCGCTCCATGACCCGGTATGGAGTGCGGGCACCCTCCAGCTCCGCGGCCGGTGTGAGGGCCGGGCACCCATCCGCAGCCGGGGTGTAGGGCCAGGCACCCCTTCAGTGTCATGACCTGGGTGTCAGGGCCGGACACCCCTCCACCCCATGACCGGTGTGACGGCCAGGCACCGTAGTGCCATGACCCGGTGTGTGGAGGCCAGGTATCCTTAGTGCCATGAGTCCGGTGTGTGGGCACCCAGTGCCATGAATCGGGTGTGGTGGCGGGTTTCCTTCAGCTCCATGACCCGTGGTGTGAGGACCGGGAACCGCTTCAACCCCAAGACCCGGTAGTGAGGGCGGGGCACTGGTCCATGACCGGGTGTGAGGGCAGGACCCTTTCAGTGACATGACCCGGGTGTGAGGACCGGGAACCCCTTCAATGGCATGAACCTGGAGTGTGGGCTGGAACCTTTCAGGGCCAAGACCGGGGTGTGAGGCGGTCTCTCCTTCAGTGCCATGACCCGAGGTGTGAGGCGGGCAGCCTTCAGCACCATGGCCAGGGTGAGAGCCGGGCTCGATTTCAGTGCCAGGAATCGGGGTGGTCAGGCACCTTCAGTCTGCAGCCAGGTGTGAGCTGGGCACCTTCAGT
>NW_024711722.1:0-12350 GCF_018991925.1 Homarus americanus | reverse complement strand
AGAGCCTTGGGAGGCACCACCGAAGCCACCAGATCCATGGGTGGCACTACCGAAGCCACCAGAGCCTTGGGAGGCACCACCGAAGCCACCAGAGCCATGGGTGGCACCACCGAAGCCACCAGAGCCTTGGGAGGCACCACCGAAGCCAGCAGAGCCATGAGTGGCACCACCATGGGCAAGAGTGGCCACAGGTCTACGGCCACCATGCAGGCCACTGGTGCCTTGACCATGAGGGCGGCGTCGACCACCGTAGGAGCCATGAGGACTGGCGGCCGCCAGGGAACTCAGCACCACCAGGAGCAACACCACACTGCCCTTCATCATCATGCTGTAAAAAACACCACTTTTACACTTACAATAATGTTATACAAAAATAATTAATTATATTATTTGGTGAATTATTATGTATGAAAAATATAATATCAGGTCCATTAAGACATGCTGATCCCTCTGGTCTTACCTACAGCTATAACCTACCAATGGCACATCTACTGACCTTGGGGCTTAATACTGAAGGTTTTATGTTTATTTGTCTTAGTTTAGGAGGAACCTAATATATGAAAACTGTTGCCAGATCACCAACACCAAACAACAACAGTCGGCTGGATGACCTGGTTCATGACTATACCCTCCAGCCCTCTGGCGGCCGAGGACTAAACCTTCGCTACTTCAGGTACTGCGTCTGTCACTATCAAGGTACACACTTTACAGACAATGTCTTATTACTTTACAATAGTTGGATTAACTTCTAAGTTAAAGACATTTACTTAAGGTTGATGTTGTTGTGGATATATAACTCCTCACCTTGTTGTGTTGAGAGCCACAAGTGTTGTGAGCAGTAACACGCCAGCCAGCCTTATATACCCCGCCCGCTTCTCTGCTCACCCGTAACACTGTACAGAAAATGCTTCCGGGAAATCGCAATAGTTGCCGGCGGCCACGAGGGAACAATCTTGGTATGGGATTATGTCTAATATTACCCAGAGTTGATACTGAAGTATATAAATTAACATTATTGTCATTAACAACTTTATTAACACGAATTAGATAAATTTAACCAAAATATATGTTTTCCAATTATATAATAATTTTTCAAACCGAAAATAAGTTCTAGGAAACTTTTCAGGTGATACAAACTAACGTGTCTTAAAGAAGGTTTACCAGGTATTGCAGGTGAGGAAACCCCAACTTACCCCGTTCATTATCGTCTTCTTCTTCTTGAACAACTTCTATACGTATATGTCCACTAAATATAAAGGTATCTTATACTGACCACACCTCGGCCATCCCCAGCAGCGAGAGGTGAGGTCACGGCTTACTTAGTAAATAACAATACATTATGTCGCCTTGTTGAGTTCCAAACCTGACCATCACCTTCCATAGTTACCATTAACAGACGACTGTAAACAAAACTCTTTCGTTACTATCAACTTGAGCCAAAGATCTACACATTCCTTTAGTTTTATTGTATATTGCTCACTCCTTCCCATATCAACCTGAGGCACCACGCGAAGCGCGTACCCTGAGGGTATGACTTCCGTAATGGTTTACTTATTGTGTGTTCCGTTTGTTTGTTTTCATCTTTCCTGTTTGTTTGTCCGGGCGATGTCTCAGGTAATTTGTGAGCTGTGAAGCTGAAATTTGTGCACAACACTGTAGTGGCCAAGTGTTTCGGCATGTGTGTTGATGTCATGACACGGGTGGCGATGTGCACTGAACCAACCACTACTTGTTTATAACTTAATATATATTATTACTCAAACCTATCAGGCAGGTAACATTAATGCTCCAGGGTCAGGCAGGTAACATTAATCCTCCAGGAACAGGCAGGTAACATTAATGCTACAGGATCAGGCAGGTAACATTAATGCTCCAGGATCAGGCAGGTAACATTAATGCTCCCGGATCAGACAGGTAACAATAATCCTCCAGGATCAGGCAGGTAACATTAATGCTCCAGGATCAGGCAGGTAACATTAATGCTCCAGGATCAGGCAGGTAACATTAATGCTCCAGGATCAGGCAGGTAACATTTATGCTGCAGGATCAGGAAGGTAACATTAATGCTCCAGGATCAGGCAGGTAAAGATAATGCTCCAGGATCAGGCAGGTAACAATAATCAGGTGTAATTAAGGTATTCAGCTTCATTTCATTAGTTCAGAAAAGTAAATTTGTTAACTAATCTTCAACAGTCTTCTAAATGTACTGTTACTTAATCTTCAGTTGTAAAGAGCAACTAATCTTCACTATTTTATAAATTAAAAACTAGTTAACTAATCCTCACTGATAACTTATCTTGTAAACGCCTTCTGAGCGTTTAAGGAATGATCAGACGTCACGTTGAACTATAACGTTATAATTCGGTCAAACCTGTTGAATACAATCCATTCTTAGTACAGTATATTCACATAACAATCATAGCTATGTAATTAGTCTAATCTTAACACTTATAATGAGTGCCTAATTTGCCATGTTTCTACGTTGTCACAATCATAACCGATGCAATGGACACAGTCTACCTGTCTAAACTTAAGTACAAGTTAACTTACGTGTTAAAAGTCTCAAGAGAAACAGGTTAGGTGTTGACTCTATGATGGGGATAGCTACAGGTACAGTGGCAGTGTAGCCAGTGGCCTGCCCGGCGTCACATGTCCAGTCCTAGCTGGCCGACTTTGCTGCGTCAGGCGTTTATACACAAACAAGCTCCCCTTACTACCACCCAACACCCGAACCTCCTCTGGGTCTCTCCACCAGCTCAATACCCTATATACGGGCAGGCACACCAATAAACATGACATGACTTACAGCCTAACATAATGTTTCTTTATGTGTCATCCAACTCATTACTGCTTGCGGTAACTAATCTGGTCTGCCAATCTTTCCTTTTATTATATTATATATTAATGTAGAATTCACTTAAGGATAAATGGTTTAATTAATCATTACTTCACTTCTTAAAACTTGTTAACTAATCAACTAACATAAGTCACCTTTACCTGCCCCATAATAAACAAACACCTGCACTGTAATCAACTAATTCTTATCTTTATTAAGTTTGTCTAAAAATAATTTACCTTTGTTTACGTTAGTAATATAAAATGTATTTAATTCATCTCAATTTATGATTTAAAGTTTCTTTTTTAATGATCGATTACTAAAAGTCATATTCCAATTACTAACTAAAATTTTTTATCCTCAAGTCGCTCTGAACTCTAAGCAAATGTCTTGTATTAAATGGTAAAGTCTTATCAAATGTTCCCGTCTATACAAAGGAAACATTAATTCAAGTTTTTATTGCTGTCGTGTCTGGAGATGTGTGTATCGCAGGCGGTTGTTCTCATTACTACTAACTTGTCTTACGAAGGAAACTTATTTTACTATGGATCGTGTAGTGTTGGTGGTTCAATGACACAGAGTAAGCCAGGAGTACCTGGGAGGAGGTGCACACCAGCCAGAGGTACCTGGCAGCAAAGAGGTATCTTGAGTGTTCGAGGAAAAATGGGAGTGTCAGAGGTACCTGGGAGCATCGGAGGTACCTGGGAGGATCAGAGGTACCTGGGAGTATCAGAGGTGAACCTGGGAGTGTCAGAGGTGTAGCTGGGAGTGTCGGAGGTGTAGCTGTGAGTGTCTGAGGTAACTGTGAGTGTCTGAGGCCTGGGAGGCCAGAGGTACCTGGGAGTGTCAGGGAGGCAGATGGCCTGGAGGCCTGGAGGCACCTGGGAGTGTCTTGAGGTGTACCTGGGAGCCATTGCTTGTACCTGGGAGGTCAGAGGTACCTGGGGGGCCTGGAGGCCTGGGAGAGGCCAGAGGTGTACCTGGGGAGGCCACGGCACCTGGAGTGTCACACACCTGGAGCCAGAGGCACCTGGGGCACCGGAGGTGTACCTGGGAGTGTTAGAGGTGTACCTGGGAGTGCCAGAGGTGTACCTGGGAGGTCAGAGGCCTGCCAAAGTGTCAACAGGCACTGGGAGTGTTAACATTGTACCTGGGAGTGTCAGGGGTGTACCAGGGAGTCCGTGAGTACCTGGTAGTGTGGGAGAGGTGTCACCTGTGAGTGTCGAAGGCTGTGTGTTATGGAGGCTCAGAGGCACCACAGTGTCAACGGTGTACCTGGGAGGTCTGGAGATGTACCTGGGAGTGCCGGAGGTGTAACTGGTCGGAGGTGTAACTGCGGAGTGTCTGAGGTGTACCTGGGAGGTGAGAGGTGCGTACCTGGCAGTCAACGTGGCCATGGGAGTGTCAGAGGTGTACCTGGGAGTGTCAGAGGTATACCTGGGAGTGTCTGGAGGTACCTGGGAGTGTCTGAGGCACCAAGGCTGGGTTGTACCTGGGAGTGTTGGGGAGGCACCTGGGGGTATGGAGGTGTACCTGGGAGTGTCGAGAGAAACTGGGAGTGCCGAGGTAACTGTGAGTGTCAAGGTGTACCTGGGAGGTCAGGAGGTGTAATCTGCCAGTGTCAGAGGTGTACCTGGCAGTGTCAGGAGGTGCACCGGGTGTCTGAGGTGCACCTGGAGGCTCTGTGTACCTGGGAGCATCGAGGCACCTGGAGTGTCAGAGGTGTACCTGGGAGCACTCAGAGGTGTACCTGGGAGTGTCAGAGGTAGCTGGAGTGTCAGGAGGTGTAGCTGTGAGTGTCTGAGGTGTAACTGTGAGTGTCTGAGGTGTACCTGGGAGTGTCAGAGGTGTACCTGGGAGTGTCAAAGGTGTACCTGGAAGGTCAGGAGGTGTACCTGGAAGTCAGAGGTGTACCTGGAGGCCTGAGGCAGGCACCTGGAGTGTCAGCGGTGTACCTGGGAGTGTCAGGGGGTGTACCTGGGAGTGTCAGTGATGTACCTGGGAGTGCACCAGAGTGTCATTGTTGTACCTGGGAGGTCAGAGGTGCCTGGGGTATTGGAGGTGCACCTGGGAGGCTAGGAGGTGTACCTATGTCAGTGTACCTGGGAGGTCAGAGGTGTACCTGGGAGGTCAGGGGTGTGCACCAGGGAGTGTCAGTGGAGCACCTGGGAGGTCAGAGGTGCACCCTGGTGTGTCGAAGCAGACACATGGAGTCTCAGAGGTGTACCTGGCAGTGTCAACGGTGTACCTGGGAGTGTCTGAGATGCACCTGGGAGGCCGGAGGTGTAGCTGGGAGGTCAGGAGGTGTTCCTGGGAGGTCAGAGGTGTACCTGAGGCCAGAGGTGCACCTGGGAGGCCTGAGGTACCTGGAGTGTCGGAGGTGCAACTGGGAGTGTCGGAGGTGTAAATGTGAGTGTCTGAGGTGTACCTGGGGTGGAGAGGTGTACCTGCAGCAGTCAACGTGCACCTGGGAGTGCCAGAGGTGCCTGGGAGAGTGTCATTGTTGCACCTGGGAGTGTCAGGAGGTGTACCTGGGAGGCCGAGGTGGCACATGGGGGTCGGTGTACCTGGGAGTGTCGGGGAGGCGAAACTGGAGTGTCTGAGGTAACTGTGAGTGTCTGAGGTGCACCCAGGAGTGTCAGAGTGTGCACCTGGGAGGCCAGAGGTGTACCTGGGCACAGAGGTGTAGCTGGAAGTGTCAGGAGGTGTGCCCTGGAGTGTCTGAGGTGTACCTGGGAGGTTGGGGTGGTGTACCTGGGAGGTCAGGGGTGTACATGGGAGTGTCAGTGATGCACCGGGAGGTCTGAGGTGTACCTGGGAGGCCTGAGGTGTACCTGGGAGGTTCACAGAACATGGAGGTCAGGAGGTGTACCTGGCAGTGTCGGGCGGTGCACCTGGGAGGTCAGCGGTGTACCGGGAGGTTGGGGCACCTGGGAGGACCAGAGGTGTACCTGGGAGGTCAGAGGTACCTGGGAGTGTCTGAGGTGGGCACCTGGGAGCGTCAAAGGTGTACCTGGAGTGTCAGGGGTGTACCTGGGAGGCTGGCTGCTGCACCTGAGTGTCAGAGGTGCACCTGGGGTATCGGAGGTTTCACCTGGGAGGTTAGGAGGTACCTGGGAGGTCAGAGGTGCACCACCTGGGAGGTCAGAGGTGTGGGCCTGGGAGTGTCAGGGTGTACCAGGGGAGGTCAGTGGAGTAGTTGGGGGATACCAGAGGTGTACCTGGGTGTGTCGAAGGTGTGCCATGGAGGTCAGGAGGTGTACCTGGCAGTGTCAACGGTGCACCTGGGAGTGTCTGAGATGTACCCCGGGAGTGTTGGAGGCGTGAACTAGGGAGTGTCGGAGGTGTAATCAGAGTGTCTGAGGTGTACCAGAGGTGAGAGGTGTACCTGGCAGTGTCAACAGTGTACCTGGGAGGCCAGTGCACCTGGGAGGCCGAGGTATACCTGGCGTTGAGGTACCTGGCGCCTGAGGTAACGGAGTTTCATTGTTGTACCTGGGGAGTGTCAGGAGGTGCAAATTGGGGCACGGAGGTACCTGGGAGGTCGGAGGTGAACTGGGAGTGTCGTGAGTGTCAGAGGCACCACAGTGCTGGGAGGTGTACCTGGCGCCAGAGTGTACCTGGGAGGCCTGAGTGCACCTGGGAGTGTCTGAGGCACTGGGAGTATCGTGAGTACCTGGGAGTGTCGGAGGTAAAATGAGTGCCTGAGGTGTACCTGGGGTATCGGAGGTGTACCTGGTGTGTTAGAGGTACCTGGGAGGTCAGAGGTGTACCTGGGAGTGTCAGAGGTGTACCTGGGAGTGTCAGGGTGCACCAGGAGTGTCAGTGGAGTACCTGGGAGTGTGAGAGGTGTACCTTGGTGTGTCGAAGGTGTGCTCGGAGTCTGTGAGGTACCAGGCAGTGAACGGTGTACCTGGGAGTGTCTGAGATGACCTGGGAGTGTCGGAGGTGTAGCTGGGAGTGTCAGGAGGTGTTCCCTGGGAGTGTCAGAGGTGTACCTGGGAGTGCCAGAGAGGTACCTGGGAGTGTCAGAGGTGTACCTGGGAGAGTCGGAGGTGTAACTGGGAGTGTCGAGGTGTAACTGTGAGTGTCTGAGGTGTACCTGGGAGTGTGAGAGGTGTACCTGGCAGTGTCAACGGTGTACCTGGAGTGCCAGAGGTACCTGGGAGTGTCATTGTTGTACCTGGGAGTGTCAGAGGTGTACCTGGGAGTGTCAGAGGTGCACATGGGGGTATCGGAGGTGTACCTGGGATGAGGCGAAACTGGGAGTGTCGGAGGTATAACTGTGAGTGCCTGAGGTACCTGGGAGTGTCAGAGGTGTCAAGTAGCTCAGAGGTGTACCTGGCAGTGTCAGAGGTACCTGGGAGGTCTGAGGTGTACCTGGAGTGTCTGAGGTGTACCTGAGCATCGGAGGTGTAATCAGAGGTCAGGAGGTGTACCTGGGAGTATCAGAGGTGTACCTGGGAGTGTCAGAGTACCTGGGAGGTCAGAGCAGTAGTTGGGAGGTCAGGGGTGTACCTGGGAGTGTCGGTGTACCTGGGAGTGTCGGAGGTGTACCCAGAGTGTCTGGGAGATGTGCCTGGGAGTGTCTGGGAGGTGTACCTGGGAGTGTCAGAGGTGTACCTGGGAGTGTCAGAGGTGTACCCTGGAGGTCAGAGGTGTACCTGGGAGTGTCGGGGGTGTACCAGGGAGTGTCAGGGGTGAGCACTGGGAGGTGAGAGGTACCTGGGTGTGTCGAAGGTGTGAGTGTCTGGAGATGTACCTGGGAGGCCAGAACCTGGGAGTGTCAGAGGTGTACCTGGAGTGTCAGAGGTACCTGGGAGGTTCGGAGGTGTACCTGGGAGTGTCAGGGGGTATTGGAGTGTCGGGGTGGAGTACCTGGGAGGTGGAGAGGTGTACCTGCCAGTGTCAGAGGTGTACCTGGCAGTGTCAGAGGTGTACCTTGAGTGTCTGAGGTACCTGGAGTGTCCGGAGGTACCTGGGAGTATCGGAGGTGTACCTGGGAGTGTCAGAGGTGTACCTGGAGTATCAGAGGTGTACCTGGGAGGCCAGAGGTGTAGCTGGAGTGTCAGAGGTGTAGTGTGGGAGTGTCTGAGGTGTAACTGTGGGAGTGTCTGAGGGTACCTGGGAGTGTCGGAGGTGTACCTGGGAGTGTCAGAGGCATACCTGGGAGTGTTCAGGTGTACCTGGGAGTGTCTGAGGTTCTGGAGGCTGTTGTACCTGGGAGTGTCAGAGGTGTACCTGGGGGTATCGGAGGTGTACCTGGGAGTGCAGAGGTGTACCTGGAGAGTCACGGGTGTACCTGGGAGTGTCATTGTTGTACCTGGGAGTGTGGGAGGTGTACCTGGGGGCATGGATGTACCTGGGAGTGCTGGAGGTGTACCTGGGAGTGTCAGGAGGTGTACCTGAGTGTCAGGGGTGTACCAGGGAGTGTCAGTGGAGTACCTGGTAGTGTGGGAGAGGTGTACCTGGGTGTGTCGAAGGACACTGGAGTGTCAGAGGTGTACCTGGCAGTGTCAACGGTGTACCTGGGAGTGTCTGAGATGTACCTGGGAGTGTCGGAGGTGTAACTGGGAGCGTCGGAGGTAACTGTGAGTGTCTGAGGTGTACCTGGGAGGTGAGAGGTTACCTGGCAGTGTCAACGGTGTACCTGGGAGTGTCAGAGGTGTACCTGGGAGTGTCAGAGGCATACCTGGGAGTGTCTGGAGGTACCTGGAGTGTCTGAGGTGCACCTGGGAGGTCACATAGCCTGGGAGGTCAGAGGTGTACCTGGGGGTATCGGAGGTGTACCTGGGAGTGTCGGAGGTGAAACTGGGAGTGTCGGAGGTGTAACTGTGAGTGTCTGAGGTGTACCTGGGAGTGTCAGAGGTGCACCTGCCAGTGTCAGAGGTACCTGGCAGTGTCAGAGGTGTACCTGGGTGTCTGAGGTACGGGAGTGTCTCAGGTGTACCTGGGAGCATAGGAGGTACCTGGGAGGCTGGGAGGTACCTGGGAGTATCAGAGTACCTGGGAGTGTCAGAGGTAGCTGGGAGGCCAGAGGTGTAGCTGGGAGTGTCTGAGGTAACTGTGAGTGTCTGAGGTACTTGGAGTGCCAGAGGTGTACCTGGAGTGTCAAAGGTGTACCTGAAGTGTCAGAGGTACCTGGAAGTGTCAGAGGTGTACCTGGAGTGTCTGAGGTGTACCTGGAGTGTCTGAGGCACTGGGAGTGTCCGAGGTACCTGGGAGTGTCAGGGGTGTACCTGGGAGTCTCAGGGGAGTACCTGGAGTGTGAGAGGTGTACCTGGGAGGTCGAAGGTGACATGGAGTGTCAGAGGTGTACCTGGCAGTGTCAGAGGTGTACCTGGGGGCTCGGAGGTGTACCTGGGAGGCCGGAGGTGAAACTGGGAGTGTCGGAGGTGTAACTGTGAGTGTCTGAGGTACCTGGGAGTCAGGAGGTGTACTCCAGTGTAGGTGCACCTGGCAGGTCAGAGGCTACCTGGGAGTGTCTGAGGTACCTGGGAGTGTCTGAGGTGTACCTGGGAGCACGGAGGTACCTGGGAGTGTCAGAGATGTACCTGGGAGTACAGAGGTGCATGGGAGTGTCACAGGTGTATCTGTGAGTGTCTGAGGTGTAACTGTGAGTGTCTGAGGTGTACCTGGGAGTGCCAGAGGTGTACCTGGAGTGTCAGAGGTTTACCTGGGAGTGTCAGAGGTGTACCTGGGAGCATCAGAGTTGTACCTGGGAGTGTCAGAGGTGTAGCTGGGAGGTCAGAGGTGTAGCTGGGAGTGTCAGAGGTGTAGCTGGGAGTGTCAGGGTGTAACTGGGAGTGCCGAGTTAGACCTGGGAGTGTCAGAGGTGTACCTGGGAGCATCAGGGGTTTACTTGGAAGTGTCAGTGGTGTAACTGGGAGAAGTCGGAGGTGTAGCTGTGAGCAGTCTGAGGTGTAATCCAGGAGTGTTCGAGGTAATGCTGAGTGCTGAAGTGTACCTGGGAGGCCAGAGGTGTACCCGGGAAGTGCTGAGGTGTGGCCTGTAGTGAGAGGTGTACCTGGTAAGTGTCGAAGGTAACATGGAGTGTCAGAGGTGTACCTGCAGTGGCCAACGGTGTACCTGGGATGTCTGAGATGTACCTGGGAGTGTCGGAGGTAACTGGGAGCGTCGGAGGTGTAACTGTGAGTGTCTGAGGTGCCTGAGAGTGTGAGAGGTACCTGGCAGTGCCACCGAGTACCGGGAGTGTCAGAGGTGTACCTGGGAGAGTCAGAGATACCTGGGAGTGTCTGAGGTACCTGGGAGTGTCTGAGGTGCACCTGGGAGTGTCACTTGTTGTACCTGGGAGTGTCAGAGGTACCTGGGGTACCGGAGGTGTACCTGGGAGTGTCGGAGGTGAAACTGGAGTGTCGGAGGTGTAACTGTGAGTGTCTGAGGTGTACCTGGGAGTGTCAGAGGTGTACTGCCAGTGTCAGAGGTGTACCTGGCAGTGTCAGAGGTGTACCCGGGGTGTCTGAGGTGTACCTGGGAGTGTCTCAGGTGTACCTGGGAGTATAGGAGGTGTACCTGGGAGGTCAGAGGTACCTGGGAGGCCAGAGGTGTACCTGGGAGGTCAGAGGTGTTGCTGGGAGTGTCAGAGGTGTAGCTGTGAGTGTCTGAGGTAACTGTGAGTGTCTGAGGTGTACTTGGGAGTGTCAGAGGTGTACTGGGAGGTCAAAGGTGTACCTGGAAGTGTCAGAGGTGTACCTGGAAGTGTCAGGAGGTGTACCTGGGAGTGTCCTGAGGTGTACCTGGGAGTGTCTGAGGTACCTGGGAGGTCTCGAGGTGTACCTGGGAGGGTAATACCTGGGAGTGTCAGTGGAGTACCTGGGAGGAGAGGTGTACCTGGGTGTGTCGAAGGTGTCATGGAGTGTCAGAGGTGTACCTGGCAGTGTCAGAGGTACCTGGGGGTATCGGAGGTGTACCTGAGTGTCGGAGAACTGAGTAAGCCGGAGGTGTAACTGTGAGTGTCTGAGGTGTACCTGGGAGTATCAGAGGCACCTTCCAGTGTCAGAGGTGTACCTGGCAGTGTCAGAGGTGTACCTGGGAGTGTCTGAGGTGTACCTGGAGTGTCTGAGGTGTACCTGAGCATCGGAGGTGCACCTGGGAGGTCAGAGATGTACCTGGGAGCATCAGAGGTGTACAGGAGTGTCACAGGTGTATCTGTGAGTGTCTGAGGTAACTGTGAGTGTCTGGAGGTGTACCTGGGAGTGCCAGAGGTGTACCTGGGAGTGTCAGGAGGTTTACCTGGGAGTGTCAGAGGTGTACCTGGGAGTATCAGAGTTGTACCTGGGAGTGTCAGAGGTGTAGCTGGGAGTGTCAGAGGTGTAGCTGGGAGTGTCAGAGGTAGCTGGGAGTGTCAGGGGTGTAACTGGGAGTGTCAGAGTTGTATCTGGAGTGTTAGGGGTGTACCTGGGAGCATCAGGGCTTGGAAGTGTCAGTGGTGTAACTGGGAGTGTCGGAGGTGTAGCTGGGAGTGTCTGAGGTGTAACTGGAGTGTCTGGAGGTGTACCTATGAGTGTCAGAGGTGTACCTGGGAGTGTCAGAGGTGTACCTGGAAGTGTCAGAGTAAACTGGTAGAAATGCCAGAGGGTGTACCTGGAGTGTCTGGAGGTGTACCTGGGAGTGTCAGAGGTGTACCTGGGAGTGTCAGGGGGTACCTGGAGTTCGGTGATGTACCTGGGAGTGTCTGAGGTGTACCTGGAGTGTCTGAGGTGTACCTGGGAGTGCCTGGAGGCATGAGTGTCAGAGGTGACCTGGCAGTGTCAGCGGTGTACCTGGGAGGCCAGCGGTGTACCTGGGAGTGTCAGGGGTATACCTGGGAGTATCAGAGGTACCTGGGAGTGTCAGAGGTGTACCTGGGAGGTCAGAGGTGTACCTGGGAGGCTCAGAGGCATACCTGGGAGGTCTGGAGGTACCTGGGAGTGTCTGAGGTGTACCTGGGAGGTCATTGTTGTACCTGGGAGTGTCAGAGGTGTACCTGGGGCACGGAGGTGTACCTGGGAGTGCCAGAGGTGTACCTGGGAGTGTAGGGTGTACCTGGGAGGTCATTGTTGTACCTGGGAGGTCAGAGGTGTACCTGGGGCATCGGAGGTGTACCTGGGAGCAGTGTACCTGGGAGTGTCTGAGGTGCACATGGAGTGTCAGAGGTGTACCTGGCAGTGCTGAAGCAGGGCCTGGGAGTGTCAGCGGTGTGACCTGGGAGTGTCAGGGTATACCTGGGAGAGCATCAGAGGTGTACCTGGGAGTGCAGAGGTGTACCTGGGAGTGTCTGAGGTGTACCTGGGAGTGTCAGAGGTGTACATGGGAGTGTCACGGTGTACCTGGGAGTGGGCTTGTTGTACCTGGGAGTGTCAGAGGTACCTGGGGGTATCGGAGGTGTACCTGGGAGTGTTAGAGGTGTACCTGGGAGTGTCAGAGGTGTACCTGGGAGGTCAGAGGTGTACCTGGGAGGTCAGGGGTGTACCGGAGTGTCAGTGAGTACCTGGGAGTGTGAGAGGTGTACCTG
>NW_024711721.1:0-8834 GCF_018991925.1 Homarus americanus | reverse complement strand
AAATATTGTCGATATTACCGCCCCGTTCTAGAATATGGGTCCAAATATCCAATACCTTGAGCAATTGTGTTAAGCAAGAGCGCCCCGGCATAAAACCGTGTTGGCAATCTTTTACAAGGTTGTTTCGTAGTAGATGTTCCATCGCGGCATCTCTGATAATACTCTCAAGTACTTTACATATTATGCTGGTCAGGCTCACCGGTCTATAGTTGTTCGTGGAGTGACTATTGCCCTTCTTGAAGATAGGACTCACATAAGCCACTTTCCATTCACTGGGGACCATTTGTTCATCCAGGCATTTACAAAACAGAATCTTCAGGGGCTCTGCAAGCTCGTTGCACAGCTCTCTTAGCACTCTAGGATGCACTATGTCAGGTCCGGGACTCTTATGGACCTTTAGCCTGGACAGTTTATTTCTAATACCCTCTTCTGTGAACACAATGTGGGTCAATGCTGTGTCGAACCGTCTGTCCTCAAACGCAGGAAGGTTAGTTGCATCCTCTCTTGTGAACACTGAGGAAAAGCTGTTCAATGCCTCAGCTTTATCCTGGTCAGAATCTGCGTAACTACCATCTTCAAGCCTCAGGTCTGATACTCCTACTCGCGTTTTCAATTTCGACTTTGCATAGCGGTAAAACGCCTTTGGGTTTGACTTGACCTCGCGTGCAACCAGCCTCTGGAACTCCTTTTCAGCCCTCCTACACTCTATCTTTGCTTGGTTTCTGGCTCTTGCATACATCCTCCCGTCTTTGCTCATCGTTTGACCCAACCCACGTCTTGAATTTCTGCTTTCTTCTTAATTTTGTCGACCGCCGCATGGTTCATGTGTAGGATCCCTCGTATTCCTAGAAGCACTGGGTTTGGTCTTGGGTATATATTTATCGATCAAATGGGCTATTTACTAGTTATAATATTCAGCGTAGTGTCTGTGTTCTTGTACCTTAATAAGTCAGGCCACTTGATACCCCTCATCTCTTCCCTCATCCCTTTGTAATTTCCCTTGTAATATTTGCACCTTGGCCTGGCCTTATCCTGAACTAGGTAATAGTTAAATCTGAATGACAAACACTGTATGGTGACTGATGCCAACTGGGGCAAGGTGTTCCAGTTTGGCCACCATACCCTCCTCATTTGTTATGATGAGGTCATGTGGCTTGGGTGTTTGCTCCCCTCTGTAATGTGTCGGGTCTCTTAACATGTTGGAACAGAAAATTATCTCTTGAGTTTCTACAAAAAGAGTAGCAGGGTTATTCAAGTCATTCGGGGTGGACTCGTTTCTCCAGTCGATGTCGCCATAGTTAAAGTCCCCCATGATAAGGAGGTGGCTGGGGTTGAGCATCGCCGCGTTGTTTATTAAGGTTCTTAAGTTCCTTTGATTTAGTGGGCCACAGTTTGGGGATCTGTAGATACACCCGACGATAAGTAAGTCCCCTCCCTTTAATTTAATTTTACACCACTTGGACTCTTCAAAAACATCCTCTCCCTGTACCCTCGCCTGGCTGGCTCTAAGGTCTTGCCTAGCGTAGATAACCACACCCCTCTTGCAAGTTTCTTGAGAAAGGTTCGTGAACTCATTCCTCTGGGTCGATTCTCCTGTTCTTGTACAACAGTTCTACAACTCCTACAATATCTTGTTGGTGTACTCTTAGTAGTGTTTCAAATTCCTCTCTCTTATCAAGGAACGTGTCATTATTAGTGTACATGACATTCAAGCCAGAATTTGTTCTCGGTAACGTCTCTGCTCTTAGTAATAATCCCGCTCCCCCCACATTCTCAGAAGCTGCAGCATTTGCTAAGTACACTGTATTTCGCAGGGTGTGGTTAGAAATGTTATTGTTTACACGGCGCTCGCCTCCTCCTGTCCGGTAGGCTGAGCTGGTGCCGCCTCCCGGGTGGGGGGTTGAGTGGGTGGAGGGTGCACTGCTGCCCCCTGGCCCTGTGTCGGCAAACTTGTTTCCACTACCCTACCCCTATGTATAAGCCATGTACACCTGTCCCCGTTCCTCCTCGACTCCTCCCTCTTCTGCTTCAAGTCCTGCAGGAGCTTCTTGTGCTGTTACCTCTGCATTACCGTGCGGTCTGGGTGAATGAATACATCCCGAAATGCCTCGCTCCTTGCCAAGTTTTTTGCCTGCCGAATAACCTGCCATTTCTCCTCCTCACTCACTAGTGTGATCCTGAGGGGCGAGGCTTATCCCCCTGCTTTTGTCCCAGACTCCTCACATCCTGAGGGGTTGATGGAATCTTCAGAACCTCTGTACAAATATTTTGAAACCACCTTATCGTGAGTTTCCTTACTCACAGTTCCCTCCGCCTGGCTCTCTGGGACTCCAAAAACTATTACATTGTTCCTGCGCTGGAGACGTTCCTGGTGTTCCTCCTCTCCCCTAACAGAAGGTCCGTTAATTTTCATTTCTTCGACACACTTCTTCAAAGTCCCAAGCTGTTGTAGAACCTGTTCTGATCCTTCATTACTCTCCGCCCCCTCCCGTGGCCCTCCTAATACGTCAGCATAACTCCTCCTAGCAATCACCTCCATTCTATCGGCTACTTCCTCAGTCTTAGCAAGGATCTCTTTCCCAACTTGCTCCAGTTTGTCAACCAGCAGGGCTCCAGCTTCATCTATTTTCGTCCCTAGAGAACTCGTTCCCTTATGGCTTGCAATCGCTTCATTCACCTTGACTTTGCAGCCAGGGCAATACCAGCAACAGCCATCATGCTTTACGGCAGTTAGTAACTTCTTAACGGTGCATTAGTCAGGCCTATATCCTCCATATGCGACGTCTCCCTGCAGTAATCACATATCAAACTCATGGTTGTTGTTGTGGGGTGACTGTGTATAGATCTACACCTATTTCAAAGAAAATAAAGAGAGAAAAAAAGTACTTAGCTACTCTCTGTTGCCTATGGAGTTGTCGTCTGCGACTGCGTACCCTGTATCTCCCTGTGAATGGTGTATTGTAGGCACAGTTTCAGTCCTTGAGCAAGCACACAATCAACATAAAATAAAAATTTAAAGTCTCAGGCACCTAAGGACACGACTTGGTTTCAGCTGGCAAGGTGCCTTTCCAGCTTGCTTGCTAGTGAGCGCTCACTTTAAGTTATTTACAACTTCAGCGGTCACTGATGACACTATGAACTATCACTGTGTACACTGTATCTCCCTGTGAGTGGTGTATTATAAACACAGATTCAGTCCTTGAGAAAGCACACAAACAAAATAAAATTTAAAGTCTCTGTGGCACCTATGACACGAATAGGCTGGCAGTTGTCCTTACCAGCTCGATTGCCAATATGTATTCACTTTAAGATATTTATAGTCTCTTCTGCATTCACTGATGACAACTATGAACTGATTTAACTGAAGGCACAGTACTACACTCCCTGGTTGGCCTTTATCACAGCCGTGACCACAACACCCTAAAAAAAATAATAAAATAAAAGCTTTGTCATGTGGCAGTGATTGTGTGGTTATAGGCCTGTGACCCTGGCTGTACCTCCAACTCGGTGGAAATTGAGTTTTCAAAAATACAATCGTGTCTAGCATGAAAAGTCCTACATCGATTTACACTTTCACCTCACTAAGACGATCTTATGTAATCACTGTCCAATTTCTGCCGCTCTACATCAAAGGCCCGAATGCCGAACACGCTTTGTTACAGAGACGCAACACGACCCGCCTGCCCGCAACTTCTCTACAGATCCTCACTCTAATCACTTCATTAATATAACAGTTAACACTTAATACTAGTGAAGCGCTGACTCTGGTGGTCTTGTTCAGTGTGTTGTTGATATAAAGCATCTCCCATTAGTTTCTTTCATCATGGATAATAAATAAAATACAAGCCCCATTATCTTACAGGCTTCCACTCACTACACAACATCACTGAGCCTAACATTTCCGATTAAGGCATTATTCCAAGGCACCACTTTTAGCAATGTATAGTACAGATTTTTTTCACCCAAGTACTGCGATATTCCCTTAACTACACTCTCCACTTGCTGCTCCACCACTGCCGGGAAATAATATTTCATTATCACTAAAACAGGTGACAAAAAATAGAATGGGAACAAATAAAATAGAGACGCGACCCTCGTGGGTTCTTGTGATCGGCTTCCCATCGCCCTTGCGAGGTATGGGATCCCTACAAGATGGCGGCCGCTTACTCGAGCGCCGACAAAGGCTGTTTCGGTTATTAAATTTTCTCTCACAATCGCCACATTACAGAAACTTCATTTTTCAATTCACTACACCCTGGGTACGGGCTATTCACGTAACTGGTGTGTACTATCATCTACAATAGGCGAGAGACAGATCTGGAAAACCAAGTTTCACATTCCGCTATTCGCTTCTCGTAATTCAATCGTCTTGAATATGGAGACAGCATAACACATTACAATTTACACTATTTTCTTTATACTATCTTTATTTTTTTTTTTTACAATTAACTTTGGAGTTTATAAACGTACAGCTCGCTGAAGTTTCCCCACACTGAACTTTTATAAAGAAACTTCGGATTACCACTTGTTTTCTTGAACAATTGCAACTTATTAAAGCTGTCGTGTTGATTTTACCAATATATCACGATTTATCTTTTAATTTACCATTATAAAACACAGAGGAGAGGATAATTCCTGCTTCATATATTATATTCTCGCTGAATGACAAAGAACTGTTTGTAAGACGCACAGGTTCCCTCTACACTACACTACACTCCACAGAAGAACAGTCTTGTGTATATCTGAGCATCACATACAGTTGTTAAGGACAGCATTACCTCCACCAGTACTGCTCCCTCCACTACATTATTTACTTGCCTTCATATTTTCACTTGGTATTATGTCGCTCGTCACTGTGATAGTACTGAATTATTTTCTATAACTTCAAGTGAATAATAAGTTTTCTTGTACATTTTTTTTCTTTATTTGAACAGAAGAATTTAATTGGGTAAAAAAATAAGTCCTTTTAGAAAAGCATATCTCGAATTCACAGCGCTCCTTCATCATGACCTTTCTTAGCTGAGAGGGACGAGGTGAAGCCATAGAGGACTGGTGGGAGGTACTGTGGCGCACAAGCTTCCCCAGAGGTACTGCAGTAGTCGGGCGGCGATGTGCGCGTATTTCATCTACCCAGGGTACTGTTGGAGGAGCTGCGCCCTCACTCCCCTTCCACTCTTGCGCTTGCCGCGTTTGGTAACTCAGGGTAATCTTGGTGACGTTGCTATCTCACCTTGTTTACACGTCCACTACCCCGTTGTTGCTGCTGCTGCTCCTGCCTGCACATGAAGGTAGTAACTAATGTATTACTTCCTTTCTATCCACAATTTATTTCAGCACAGCGAGGGTATATTACAGGATTTCACTGACAGAATTTCTGTTCTGAGCTCAGGTAAACACATAGACGGGTTATTCCTTGTTTATCCATGACTGGGGTACTAGATAAGTTGAGTAATAATCACTTATTATTCAGCACTGGATCCCTGGACCCCGGCAGCGACTAGAATAGCAGAAGCGGGCGGGTGTAGTGTCCTTCGGCTTACACCTCTGCACCCTGACACTCACTATCATGTTTCGTTATAACACTTCCACGTGCCGTGGTGCAGCTGTGCTCCCAGCCGGAGAGAGGCGATTATCACTATTTTTAGGGAGGATTTGCTTCCCCAACTCGGTACACCGGACTGAATGTTCACCATCGACAAACTTCCGCCGTCAATCCCCGGGGGGACGCAATGACCTCCGCTTTGTTTACAGTTTCTCCGTGAGGCGGGGACACCTCCTGATGCCTCCAGCACCACACAACACTTCACACCTTCTCGATACATACACCACTTTCATCCGTCAGCTAATCGATATCCGCGGAGTGGTCTGCTGGTTCATGCTAGAGCCACACGCCGCAGCGGATGGCTCGCACTACTGCAAAATCACTGGTTTGTCGCGCCTGCCTGGTGAGGTACGCCTAGCACGGGCGCCGCCTACTCACCACCACGCTGTATATCACACACGGTTGTATTATCAGGCAGACAAGCACTTCCTTATCAGCAGGAGGGGAAGCTGATAAGCTCGTTGTCCCCGTTGCTGGATCAAGATGACAGATTTTGTCGTCTTTCGTACCGCCATGAGAGGCGTGTGGACCGTGTTGGCTCCCAAGGTGCACTGGCAAGCAAGAGCTGTGCTTGACTTCTGCATGCACGCTCCTCCCCCTCCCCCCTCTCTTGCAGCGCTCTCTTCTGCCTGATGCGCGCCATGTGCATTTCCGCGCCTGGTCTGCTTGCAATTCCCTCTGTTTCAAATACAAATCATTAAACTATGGGTAGGGGAGAGGTCTACCCATACAAACAGCCAACTATTAATTTGAATCGCTTGTCTGCTTTGCCACTAACTCTCCCCCATCGTGCCTGGCTCACGACTGAGCCACATTTGCTTGATTCATATCGTGCATGGCAGGCTAGCACCAAGTTACTTTAAAACCTTCGATCGTTGGCTCCCGACCTACTGCCAACCGGCATTCGGACATTAACCCAGAATCCAGCACCTCTCACTTTGACACTCATGTCATCAACATATTCTTTACTATTAACACTGTATTGGTAATGAACATATATTTTTATAATGATATTCTTATTTTATTGATCTTTGCACACCGACGAGAGACGGGAAAGATGTGAGGAGTGAGTGAGGGACAGTTGGCCAGGGAGAGGGTTTCTGGGTCACGGAGGGCTTCAGGGTGCCGACGGGAAGGTCTCGCCTCTATACAACAAGTGGCGCGCGGTGCCCGTACATCCCCGCCACCACCCAGCCAACCACCTCTTGTCACCACCATTTATTTTCCTCTCGCTTGTTTTGATTGAAATAACCCCTTCATGTTTATTTATTTCACATGATATTTTTTTCTTAATTGCCTGTTCTATGGAAGGTGTTGAACGACACGATTCTTTTACCATCATGAGTATTTGTTTCATTACCGTTTATGTTTATTTTGGGAACTATTTTGTTTTTTAACTTTTCTTTTCAAAGGAAATTGCTTACGGTTGCAAATTCATTTTTACTGCAGTTTATGCAGGTCTTAATATGAAAAGAACGTATATCGTTTTGACTTTTTTTTCGTATTTTACACAACCATAATAGTAATCTTTTATTGTGATACCAGTTTGTACCCTCTCTCTCTCCTCCGTGTTCTCTGGTTGATAATTAATCGCAGTGTTTGTGGTCAGATTAGTGAGCTGAACACGCACACACGTACATGCGCACGCAGACACAGACACACACACATATAATTGATAAGGAGGATCATAAATGAAGCGAAAGAAAGGTAAACTTAAGTCTTTTTTTATTCCTAAAATTTATGCCAATTTTAAGCACGTTGCAGCGTCACTACAGTAAGACAGGATCAGACGATTATTAATGTCTATTTATGCGACTCATTATCTTCCTCATTGCTTCGGGAAGATGAAGACTATGATATTTAGTATTTTAAGACACCATGTACAGTTAATGTAATAATGAGCAACAACAATGATGTATATTTATTGAACTGGTTGTCCGGGGCAGCTTGATTCGACCATAAAACAACAACATCTAAGCTGTGTTAACTATTCTTCATCAGCTGAATGCAAAAAAGCCTATCTGTGTGTGTGTAATAATAATAATAATAATAATAATAATAATAATAATAATAATAATTAACGGTTTATTGAAAGAGCATGACAGCCGGAAGGCTGAAAATATACAATTGCATAATCGGGGAATGGTTCTCTTGATTTACAAATGATGTACAAGTAACATAAGTAATACAAATATGATATATAATAATTAGGTGTTGAAAACTTTTACAATGGTTGGGACTGGGCTGTTCTTGTAGCAATCAGTTCGTGCTCGTATGGACTGGATGCGGTTGGGCAGGTGTGTGGCCACGTGGCCAGGACAGTAGCTTGGGGCAATGCAGGTGTGCTCCATCCTTCAGGTTAGGTCAGGTGAAGCCGTGAGGTCAGGTCATGTTAGGTCAGATCCAGCCACAATCAGTATTGCTGTATTTTTGTGCTTTTCCTTCGAGTTGAAATTGTCACTTTTGTATATCACTTGTGAGTTGATCGTCAATCTTTGCACTGTACTGTTGGTGTGAGGATGTTGATAAATCCAGATGGGAAGGAGGAGATGGGGGAGGGGAGGGCCCGACAGACCGGGCTGGCAGCTGTCTCCATGATCAAGAGACCACGGCCGCGTTAGCGGGCAGCGCCGACTACAACGTCCTTACCCTATGAAGGCTGAGGTGTGTGTGTGTGCGCGCGTGCTCACCTCCATGCAGTTAATAATAGGTTACATGAAGCGTATCCCTGTACAGTGTATGTCACCACCTAATAATAGCCGACACTGTTAGTTGAGTATCTGTCCTTGAACACACCACTAAGTACATATTATATTCCCTGTGTAGTATATCACATATATCTGGGTGGTGTTTTTTTTTGTTTTTTTTTTACGGGTATTAGCCCACCCGGGCACAGGTCACTGACCCACATCGGGGCCTGGGGGGCGAAAATGTAATAATAATAATAATAATAATAATAATAATAATTCAGATAAGTAAAATAAAATAAAAATAAAAAATAAAATAATAATGATAACAATGGTAATAATAATAATAATAACAATAATAATCATAATAATAACAATAATAATTGCAATAATTATAATAAAGAACCATTAAGAAATAAAAAAAAGATAAAGAGTGAGAAACAATATATATGTATGTTATGTTGTCAATGTTAAGAGAAACAATTGAGACCCTGCAATTGTGTGTAAATGAGGCAGAAAGTCAGTTCAGCAACCTGGGACTTGGT
>NW_024711720.1:0-16804 GCF_018991925.1 Homarus americanus | reverse complement strand
AGGTAGGTGAACAGGGACCAAGGGGGCTAGGAAGAGTGTCCAAACAACTTGCCTGTGTGATGTAGTCGTGGCCAGAATTAGGTTAGGATACAGACACATCTGGCTAGTTAGTAACGCTGTACCCATACCGGAACACTCAGCATGTAAACTTTGTGATACACCTTTAAAGCACTATATTATTGAATGTGACACTGTCAAAGACATCTTGAACTATGTCATTACTTCATTGAGGACATTACATTCTTGCTGTTTATCCCAAATTGGCTAGCCCACACACTGATTAGTCAACAGTTAGAATATGACACCAATGTATGCTGCTGGTAAATGTGTACTGTCAATGAACCAGACTGAAAATAAGGTCTCATCCCTTGCTGCTGCTGCTGCTGCTGCTAAAGCTGCTTCTGCGCCCTTCTAAGTCCCGTTTAAGTCCCCCACCCCAGGCCCCCACAACCGCCCTTCACATCTACACCATTCAAAAACATTTACACTCAATTTCCACAGAGTGTTATCCTGCAAAACGTTGATGTCGTATATTTCTCTCTTTAAGTGATATCCTGTGGCTCCGAAAGGAGCCTGTTTGGTTAGGTTGTCTTGTGTGAACGAACCTTGGGTTCTTATTTCTTCTCTGTCTTCTTGGGGAGGAGCACAGCTTGGATGTTAGGAAGGACACCCCCTTGGGCAATGGTGACTCCAGACAGGAGCTTGTTCAGCTCCTCGTCATTGCGAATGGCAAGCTGAAGATGACGCGGGATAATGCGGGTCTTCTTGTTGTCGCGGGCGGCGTTACTGGCCAGCTCGAGCACTTCTGCTGCCAGGTACTCCATGACGGCTGCAAGGTACACAGGGGCACCTGCACCAACACGCTCAGCATAGTTGCCTTTACGCAAGAGACGGTGGATCCTACCCACGGGGAACTGGAGTCCGGCCCTGCTAGAACGGGACTTTGACTTGCCCTTCACCTTGCCTCCCTTGCCGCGTCCTGACATGTTGCTGCTGCTGCTTTTCGTGATAGGAGTTAAATTTCCGCCCGCCACCTTGGTCTTTTATACCAAGCTCAGGATCAGGCCAGGTGGCCGTCTCGCGGACCCAACCAATGTAAGAGAGCCGTAGCTGCAGCCAGTCTGATCCCGAGCGGCCCGCTCGGTATATAAGGAAAAGTTAGTCGGGCCAGTTTTCAATTCTCTCGCTCCGCGCCACGAGTAACTGTGCCGCCATGCCTCCCAAAACTTCCGGAAAGGCTGCCAAGAAGGCTGGAAAGGCCCAGAAGGCCATTGCCAAGGGTGACAAGAAGAAGAAGCGCAGGAGGAAGGAAAGCTACAGCATCTACATCTACAAGGTACTGAAGCAAGTGCACCCCGACACAGGAGTCTCCTCCAAAGCTATGTCCATCATGAACTCTTTCGTGAACGACATCTTCGAGCGCATCGCTGCCGAGGCTTCCCGCCTGGCGCACTACAACAAACGCTCCACCATTACAAGTCGGGAAATCCAGACAGCTGTCCGACTCTTGCTGCCCGGTGAACTGGCCAAGCATGCCGTGTCTGAGGGCACCAAGGCTGTCACTAAGTACACCTCTTCCAAGTAAGAGGTTACTTGTGCACAACAAACACGCCATCCCACTACTACAACTTAATCGGCTCCATCGGAGCCACAGTTACATGTTAAAGAGACAGTTACCGACAGTGATATATTGAGAGGGAAATAAATAAAAAAAATTATAATAATCTGCATTCTCTATTGGCGTAGAAACAGGACTAAATCGAAACATTATAAATAAATAAATAAATTCTGCGTGGAGTACTTTTACACCCACTGCAAAGTGACATACATGGAGTGTGTTTGGGTTTCATTTCTTGTTTGCAGCACGCCTATTTCATGTAAACAATTCATTTTATTTTATTTTATTGAATTTTCTTTTATTTTAGTTATTTATTTACTTACTTATTCTTTATATATTAATTTGTTACTAGCTCTTGTTTTTTGCCCCCACCCACCTCCCGAATTGATGACCTACTATACATTCGTGCCTGCACGACTGTTACCAACTTACCGTTAGGCGATTTGGGTAACCGAAATTAACGCTCTCCTACCACCAACCATTTCGATTGTCATGACAATTATCTTCAGAACAGTTCTTTGGCCCGGAGAAGGGCCGAGTTATAGATGTCTGGTAGGTTTTGTTGTGCTTTTTCTTTTTCCCCAAGGAAGAGGACTTAAGCACGCTCTCCGCGGATGCGCCGGGCCAGCTGGATGTCCTTGGGCATGATGGTAACGCGCTTGGCGTGAATGGCACACAGGTTGGTGTCCTCGAAAAGACCCACCAGGTAAGCCTCAGAGGCTTCCTGCAGAGCCATGACGGCAGACGACTGGAAGCGCAGGTCAGTCTTGAAATCCCGGGCGATCTCACGCACCAGGCGCTGGAAGGGCAGCTTCCTGATGAGTAGCTCTGTGCTCTTCTGGTAACGACGGATCTCACGAAGGGCGACGGTTCCGGGCCTGTAACGATGGGGCTTCTTGACACCACCGGTGGCTGGGGTGGACTTGCGAGCTGCCTTGGTGGCAAGCTGCTTCCGTGGAGCCTTGCCTCCAGTGGACTTGCGGGCAGTCTGTTTAGTACGGGCCATCTCGACGACGAAATAGTCAATACGGGCGGCCCGGTTGTTGTTGTTGTATAGATTGTCGGACCGTAGTCCGACACGGGCCTTTGCCTATAGGCGGCCCGTTTGGTGGTTCCGGCTGGAGCTCCAGGAGCAGCCAGACCGGATTGGGATTGGAGGTGGTCCCACCTGCAGATTGGAGGGATACTGCAGGTTGCAAGTGTGAGCGGACCCCTGATCAGTGGACGCTTACCACCGGCCCCCACTCTTGGACGTGGTCAGCCTCGGAGTGGCGCGCCCCCCGAACCGGGGTCCGCACTTGCTGGGAGAGGATGCTTTCTAAGCTATCTGGGTGGTGGGTATCGTGTGATGACCCGGAGTAGGTGGTGAATGTGGTCTGTGTGGGCCTTTCGGGTTAGAGTGGCCGCTGGTGTTGTGTGTGTTTCTTGGGAGATTTGAGTTCTGTCTCGGAGGTTTTGTGTGACCTCGCAATCGAGGAGATAGTGTTCAAGTGGGTTGGCTGCTGGCTCCTGACAGTAGGTGCATTCCATGACGTCGTTTCCGATCATCTGCCAGGAGCACTTGTACCCTAGTCGTAGTCGGTGAAGGCTGACTTGGGTTTGTCTTGGAGTTTTCTTGTCTGCGAAAGGTGGTTCCCCTTTTGTGGCCGCCAGGTACCATTTGGCTGATTGGGAACCAGCGTTGAGTGCATGAAGGAAGCTCTTTTTGATGTGGAGCTTGGTAGTCTTTCTGAGGTGATTCTTGATCTGTTGCACACTTGCTGGAACTTGGATGTGTACGCTACTAGAACGTGTAGCTGCCTTGGCTGCTTCGTCTGCCACGTCATTTCCTCCGATCCCCACATGACTGGGAATCCAGTGTAAGACGACTGGTCGGTGTTGGCTTTGGAATTCCTGTAGCTGTGCGAGGATCGAGGTGATGATGTGGACGTTGTCTCTTGGTTGACTGTGTTGCAGCGCCTGCATGGCCGATTTCGAGTCCGTGTGAATTATGACGGACTTGTTGTGTTGTGTTGCAGCGTGTTGTAGGGCCTTTGAGATTGCTACCAGTTCTGTTTGTAGGGTGGAGCAGTCGTTGGAAAGTCTCCATTTGAGGGTCTGACCTTGGGTGTAGAAGGCCGCTCCGGATCTGTGATGTTTTGGGTCCACCGAGCCGTCTGTGAAGTATGATGCTGCATCAGCCGGTGTCTCGGTGGCTATGGCTTGGAGAGTTATTCTTTTGTGGTCCTCCTTCTGGAGGTTGGCTTTACTATCGCCGAGGTCGGTGAATTTGAGTGTGGCTGGTGGAGGGCTCCATGGTGGAGGAACAGTGTAACCATTGTCTCGTGTGTCTTGGTTATTCTTGACGAGTGTTTCTGCTTGCAGGTGTCGGATGACCTCGCTTGCCTCATGCGACCAGGTGGCCCCTCGCACTCTGTGGTCGAGGTGGAGGGAGGCACTGATTCGAATCTTGGCAGCTGTGGGCTTGTCTGCTCTGCAGATTTTGGCGAGGAGACCGGCTGTCACCTGCTTGACTCGTACTGCCAGGGGTGGTAGCTCGGTTTCCATTTGCAGATTGCAAATTCTGGTCCACATGGGTGCTCCGAGCATGGTCCTGAGAGCATTGTTTTGAATGACTTCTAGCTTAGCTATTTGGTCTTCTCTCAGTCCAATGAGTGCTGGAGCACTGTAATCTACCAGCGATCTGATGGCGGCTGTGTAGTAGGCTTTGAGCACATGAAGGTTTGCTCCTGCGGATTTGCTGGTGAGCGACCTCATTATATTGTGTCTGCTTCTTCGTCCTGTGCCTGAGATACTCGAGTTGCGGCTTGAAGGTGAGTTTCTGGTCAAACCAGATTCCAAGACACTGGTGGGCGTTGGTCCAGACTACCGGCGTGTTTTGTATGGAGAGCAACTTGTCTGGTGTGTCTGTGCAGATGGCCATCGCTTTCGACTTGGCTGGATTTATCTTGAGTCCAAGTCTGTTGCACTCCTCTTCTATAAGTTGGAGTGCGTGTTGCGTGTTGGCTAGTCTGTTCGATCCTCTTACTATAAGCTGTAAGTCGTCTGCATAGCATAGGAGCTTGGCTGTTTGTCTGAAGGGAAGTTTGACTAGATTTTCCATCAGGACATTGAACAGCATTGGACTGAGGATGCCTCCTTGTGGGGTTCCGTTTTCGTGGACCCTGTAGCTTGAGGTTGCTCCCTGAAAGCGTACTCGTGCTTCTCTCTGTGTGAGGTAGTTCTGGATCCACCCCAGCAACCTTCCTTTGACGCCTTTTTTAGCGAGCGTAGTTGTAATGGCCAAAGGATTTGCTAGTTCGAAGGCTTTCTCCAGGTCGAGGAAGACCACCAGAGCTGGTTTGTTGTCCACTGTGCTGAGTATCTCGGCGATGTTGTTGCCTGTGCCGGTGTTCTCGGTGTAAGCAAAGATGTGAGGGTGTGGGCTGCCTACTTTCCACTTGAGTCGGTTGAGAGCCATTCTTTCTCCGGTCTTCGCTATGCAGCTGAGAAGGGAGATGGGCCTCGGCTTGTCTGGTTCTCTGGGCTTCGGAATGGGCTGTATATCTGCCTTCTTCCATTCCGGTGGGAGTCTTTGTGCTGTCCACGAAGCATTGATGGCTTGCAGCAGAGCCTCGTGTCCGGCTGTACCGGCATGAGAGAGCATGGAGTAGGTTATCCTGTCGGCCCCTGGAGCTGTATCCTTGCTTCGTTTTAGCGACTTCTGGAGTTCTTGCTGGTTGAATGGTCTGTCAGTGTCATCTTCACTGTTGCAGGCCTCTTCGATCATCTGGAGTCTGACCTGTCGCAGACGCCGTTGTGTCTCCTCCGCCTGTCTCGGGAGGTTCTTCGTTGCTGCTCGGTCAGAGAACAGTTTTGCAAGTCTCTCGGCTTCCTCTTCTGGGTTGGGATGAGTTGGTGGTGGTGGTGTTGCCTTCCCAGATGCCCTTCGGATCTGGGCCCACATCTTGCCAAGGGTGGTGTGCTCGTTCAGTTCGGAGCACCACTTGAGCCAGCTTGCGTTTTTAATTTCTTCCTTCTCTTCCCTGGTATCCTTGACTATGACTTGCAGGAGATGTCTGTTTGTTGCCGTGGGATGTCTCCTGTAGTTTCTTCGGGCCATGTTCACTCTGTGGTTGAGTTCTTTCACCCTGGGACAGTAGTACCAGTAATCATTGTACTGTCTTGATGTGGGTTTTGTTTTTGGGATAGCCTCTTCTGCCGCTAGGTGAAACGCCTCGACCAATTGGTGGTGGAGGGTTGTCTCATCCAGGGTGCTGCGCCGGCCGGCTGTGATTTTTCGCGCCACTTAGCCAGGTGTTTCTTGAAGAGTCCCCAGTCTGCCTTTTGAGTGTTGTATCTCCATCTCGGGGGGGGTGGAGTGGGGAGTTTGTTCACCTTCAGCGTTGTTAGGGTGGCGAAGTGGTCACTGGTCAGCGTGGGGTGTATCTGCCAGGAGGCCGAAGGCTGTAGTGCACTGGAGACGAAGGTTAGATCTAGCCTTCCTCCCCTAGTGTGGGTGGGCTCTCCGGTGTTCAGGAGGCAGATCTCGGGTGTATCTTGAAAGGTGGTGTATAGGTGTAGGCCGTCTTCATTTGTGGGGCTTGCCGAGCTTAGGAAGGGATGATGTGCGTTGAAATCCCCTCCTATGAGTGTGGCGTGGTCAGCGGCCGAAGCAAATAATTGAGTAACCTCCAGTGAGCCCCTTGGGTTCTTGTAGATGCTGTGAACAGTTAATTCCCGTTCTTGGAGGGTTACTTTGACGGCCTGTGTCTCGATGTTTTCCCCACATGGAAATTGCTGCGTGACATCGGCGGAGGGTATGCTTGACTTGACCAAGATCATACATCCTCTTGTTGACGCCTGCGTGAAATGCCTCCTGTATGTCTTGTAACCGCTGAATTTGAAACAGTGGTGTTCTTGTAGAAGTGTTTCTTGTAGGAGTATGATGTCAAGCTTGTCCTTGGCTGCTGCTGCTTGTAGGAGGTGTTTCTTGTTTTTGATGCCCTGAGCATTCCATGTTAGGATGTTCAGGGTGCTGACGTTTTCCACCACTGTTTCATCGGGGACTTCTGGTGGTCCTCGATGGAGATGTCCAAGTTCGATTCCAACTGAATCAGGTCCATGTCTTCGTGTTCTGTGGTTTTTGCCTTCTGGGCCGTGGTTCGGTTCAGGGGAGTTGAAACGTCCAGTTTCTTTCTTGGGAGCTGTCGGTGGGAGCTGTCGGTATCTTGGGAGCTGTCGGTGTCTTGGGTTCTCTGGTGGCCTTCTTCGGTGTAGAGTGTACCTCGGCTGTTACTCGTGTGCGGACCGGCGTGGCTTCCTCCACTGAGGTGGCTGGAGCTGTGGCGACTTGCCCGAGGACGCTCCCCATGAGTATTTGGAGCTGTGTGGGTTGGATCTTGTGGCCCAGTAGTCCGGCTAGGCCCTCCGCGAAGGTCGTCAGTACCTTGGCTAGGTCTGATATGTGTATCATTCCTTCTGGTGCCTTGGTGTGTGCTTCTTTTGTCTTTCTCGTGGTTGTCGTTGTCTGCTGCTTGGGTGGCTGAGGTGTGGCTGTAGTGAGGCCAGGAAACTGGGCTGCACTTTGGGTGTTGACTGGCTGAGGAGGTTGTCTTGTTGTTTGGGCCTTTGGGTTCCCCACACGAAGGTACTTGGTGGGGCTGGTGTGTAGGCGGTGGGGGCCGGTCTTGCTGCTGGTCGGTTTGCCTGGACCCTCTTTGTTCTCTCGGAGCATCCAGGATTCCAGGCGTGGTGTTTGCCCCCGCAGTTGGCACACTTGGGGGCAATTTTTTCCCCATTTTTCAACTTGGTGAGGCAGGAGTGTGTGCCGTGCTTCTGTGCGCAGACTGCGCAGATTTCCTTGTACGTGCACCTTGTCTGATGGTGCCCGTATTTCTGGCATCTGAAGCACCGCAGGGGCTCTGGGACGAAGGGCCTCACTTCGTAGATCCCCCAGGTTTTGAGGTCTATGGTGCTGGGGGGTGAGCCGTAGTGCGTTATGAGCACTTGTTTCGTGGTGGCCGTCTTGTCGGACAGGGGAGAGCATCTCTCGGCTTTTAGGATCTTCGGGTGGTTCTCCAGGGGTTCGAGAGGTAGTTCCTTTGGGTACCGGAGGACTACCGACTTCATCAGTTTCTGGGCGGGGTCTAGCTTGGTTGAAGTAATGGTGGTGGTGCTTTGCAGGTAAGTGTCGAGGGTGGTGGCGGAGTTCTTGTCTTTGGGGTGAACGATCATCTCCCCCTTTAGGTTGGGCCGCACTGAGAACTTGGCCAGTGGGTTTTGCTTTTCCATCTCTGTGACGGCGGCATATGTTGTTTTTGCGTCCGTTTTCGTGATCCGGAATTTTGGCAGTGTCGTTGGAGGTGAGCTGGTGGTGGTGATGGGTGCCTTGGGGGCTGCTTGACGGCAATCGTTTCCCGAAAGGGCACGTCGGCGTTTCTTATTTTCTACCTTCGTCCAGTTGTCCTCAGTAGCGGTAGCAGTGGTGGTGGTGGTGGAGGTGGTGGTGGTGGTGGAGTTGTTGGAGGTGGTGGCAGAGTTCCTGCTTTTCAGGGCTTCGTTGAAGGCGCGTAACTGGTCTGCTTTCTCTGTGCGAAGCCTGTCGTGGTTCGGGTCGTCAGGTTGGCGGTTCAGGCGGGGATCGCGGTTAGGAGGGCGTACGCGCTCCATAACCGGGTTGTTGTTGTTGTTGTTGTTGTTGTTGTTGTTGTTTTAGATCCTACCTATTCCGGTTGAGTAAACAGCAAAGGAATTACAGCACTCCCCACTAGCTGGTGGTCGTAGAGTGGTTCCTGAGCTTCTCTCACGGAGCCCCGATTGGGGAAGCCTACTTCCTAGGGTATGTGACTGCTCACTTATAGACGTGAGCTAAGTGTGCCTATTTGGGAAGGATAAGGATTGCGACCCTCTTTCCAGGTGGACCCGCACGATCACGGTTTTCCTGGAAAGACTCGGCTGGGGAGGGTTTTGCTCCGACCCCCTTTCGTGTTCACAATCTCCTGGGAGGGAGGTGAACAGTTACAGGGGGGACCGCAGGACGAATACACTTTTGAGGGTGCAGGTCCCTAGGCCAGAGCGAAAAAGGAAAAAATGGTAGTAGAAGGAAAAGAGCTCAAACCACGCCGGGAATATCGCGCTATAACTGCTCTCCAGCTGGAGTGTGGGTCACTCACACCACCAGTGGGGAGGGCAAGCTAATGCTCGATAAACCGAGAACGCCCGTGAGTTGTTGTGGACGATGACAGTCGTGGGTGGTCCGGTCCGGGAAGATGGCCAACAATGGTACAAGGGAGAGGGCGGTCTTCAGAGTTCCGGGTCCAGCAGGAGGTCTTGTTGAGAGGTCTTCTTCGTTCAGGAGCGATGTGATGAGTGGGCGGCCTGGCAGGCGGGCGGGCTTATATACAGACATTCTCCACCTCAGTGGCCACCTCATTGGCCACGAGTGCCGCATGCGTCATCCGCAAGCTACGCCCCACCTCCAAGAGGGAGGGACGGCCTTGGATGAACGATACTACCGCTGCGTCCACAGCACGCCACCTACTCCCACCAAACCGTGGGCGAAGCCACACCAGGACCACCTGTAGTAGCAACCACAACAACATGACTGGACGAGGCAAAGGAGGCAAGGGACTTGGAAAGGGTGGCGCCAAGCGTCATCGTAAGGTGCTTCGTGACAACATCCAGGGTATCACCAAGCCCGCCATTCGTCGTCTAGCTCGGCGTGGAGGTGTTAAACGTATATCCGGCCTCATCTACGAGGAGACCCGCGGCGTCCTCAAGGTGTTTCTGGAGAACGTCATCCGTGACGCCGTCACCTACACCGAGCACGCAAAAAGGAAGACCGTCACCGCCATGGATGTGGTGTATGCCCTGAAACGGCAGGGCCGCACCCTTTATGGTTTTGGTGGTTAATCAACCTGATGGACGGGCGCACACCACCACCACCACCACGACAAACAAATATACGGACCTAATTTTAGGTCCACATTTAAATCGCTAAAGAGTTGGTTAGACACTGAGTAAATCGTTGAAAATATATCCAATAACATGATCCTCTCTAATTCTGGACTTGTGGTATGAGTATAGGTTGTGTGTGAACGTGTTGGAACCACTTCCTAATAATTGTCAGTCAGTCAGTCAACATTCACCTAACCTCCAGGTACCTCACCTAACTTCCTGTAGCGTCACCGAACCTCACGAAATGTAACCCAATGTAGTTTATAATCTATCCTAACATGACATAACATAACCACGCACTATATTACTTCGGTAAGAGTAATGAGTTTTAATACGCAAAGTTGCAGTTATCATTCATTCATACATACATACATACATACATAACATGCTAGTGGCAGGGGGGATTGAAGTGAATTTTAGGAGGATAGAATAGGTGCAGTGGCTAAACAGCGCTTGCGTGAGGGACTTTAAGCAGCAACTCGCCTGGATGCGGCAGGATAGAGTCAGGTCAAGCGTCCGGTGCATGTTGGGTTCCGCCATGGTTTCTCAGTGTTTGGTCGGCTTGATTGTGTGTGTTGTTTTCTTGTTTGGAGGAAATGTCTTGGTATTCTTCTTCTTAGCTTGAAGTTGATTTTCTTCTAACTCTTCTCCTCTTGTTGTTCGTCTTCCTCGTGTCTGCTATCATTCTGTAAAGACTCTATATATGTATGTAGGTATGAGTGAGTAACAGTTGCCGGTTACAGTGATACTTCATATTCGCTGGTGTTGTACTGTATGGCTTCGGTATTTCTTAATATACAAACGGCACCGTTAGGGGATTGAGGTATTTAAAAACCAGCCTACATTACTTATATATAGAAATAAATAATGTGGCTTGGACAATAATGACGACTACTCTCTCCTACCTTCCCCAAACAAGGGCTTTTCGAAAGTATACATTGGACACAAATGACTTAGTACATACATTGGTGGTTTAAAAAAAGCCCTCATTAGAGAAAGGTGAAGGAGCACACAGTGAACATACAGATTGATGTTTGCACGCGTAGATAATGTAAGGTGAGATGTTAAACACCAGACACGTAGTGTAGTAACTCCCTCACAGATGGCGTTATGAGGGGCCTGATGATGTAGCAGTTACCTCACAGATGGTGTTATGAGGAACTTCACATGATGATGCTGTAGCAAAACATTCACTACGTGGTGTCGTAGCATCTTGGGGACACCACGTGGTCGACATGACTCACTCATTCAAGTGGGTGAGGTGTGGTCCCAGGCCTCTCTATCGTGGAGTCTCAGGGGAAGTATAACTGGGTACCTGGGACCTCACTGTGTGAAGGTGGTTAGCTAGCTTGGGTAAGACTCAACTGCCGAGTTGTTTTTCACTGAGTTAAGCACTGTTCACCACTATTCATCACTGGTTCCATTCCTTTGCCAAATGAGATAGTACCTTATGGCAAGAACTTGTTGATAGTCCGGTGGGGAGGAGGGTTCAGGGGAGTGAGTTGGTATCGGCCAACATATAAATAATAATAATAATAATAATTAACGGTTTATTGAAAGTGCTTGGCAGACAGAAGGCTGAAAATATACAGTTACATATTTGGGGAATGGGTTACGAATTACAAATAATATACAAGTAACATGAGTGACACAAATAAAACATATAATAACTAGCTGGGGAAAAGCTCCAACTACAGTTCATTTCAACATAGTGACAGTGCAAGGAGTAGTGTTTACTGGGAGTGAGTACACTGATTTATTACAAGTTATCGATAATTTTTACAATGGTTGGGACTGGGCTGTTCTTATAGCGATCAGTTCGTGCACGTATGGGCTGGGCTGGATGCGGTTGTGGTGTCGAAGAGCAATTCTCGGACTAGGGATCTCAGGTGGTAGTAGGAGCCGGTGTCGGGGATGGTGTAGAAGCTTCTTACCAAATTTGCAGATGAGGTCGTGGTGATGGTCAGTGAGAGTCTAAAGGGTCAGTGTGTTGAGCGCTTCTTGATATGTGGAGTAGGAAGGGTAGAGAATAATCTTGCATGGCCTCTTTTGCACTTTTTCGAGGGGTTTACGTTGTGTGGCATTTAGGGAGGAAGACCAGGTGGAGGAGGCATAGGTGAGCTTGGGAAGTATGAATGTTGTGTAAACACTGAGGAGCTCGTGTGCAGGACCACCGAGGGACTTGAGTCGGCGTAGGAGGTGGAGACGGAAACTGGAGGATTTGATAACTTCACTGACGTGTGGTTTCTAATTTAGTTTGTTGTCTATATGTATGTGTGTGTGTGTGTGTGTGTGTGTGTGTGTGTGTGTGTGTGTGTATACTACTGTACTTTTTAGATCCTCCTACGCAACCTAACCTATTATAGTTAAGTATAGTAGGCTATACACTATTTTGTTAGTATGTGTTATAAAATGAAATTGCATGTTATTATTATTAATATTATTATTATTAATATTATTATTATTATTATTATTATTATTATTATTAGTAGTAGTAGTATTATTATTATTATTATTGTTATTATTATTACATGCTAATATAATACTAAGTTGCCCGCCAGATTTCCTCAGAGATGGGAGGAGCACATTGGCGGCGGTGTTGTTTATACTCCGCCCGATTACTGATTCCTATTCACCGAGCCAGAGCTGGCGGGCGGCGTGTTATGTGCCACGTTTTGTTTCCCATTGGGCGTACCGCTCAGCTGGGGAGTAGGAGATTTTATAAAAAGAAAGTTTGAGTGGAGAGCACACCTTTTCCTTCACATACAGTTATCTTAGACCATCTACTAGTATAATAGTTTGCACAAAAATACTCTACACTCTTTCTAGGTTGTTGCTATTTTTTTTTTTTTTTTTTTTGACTTCTCATCAGATTGTGCATTCAACTAATATACACTATTAGTGTGTTTATTATTATGTTTTATAGTATTATTTCGTATAATATTGGGTAACACAATTAGAGTCACTAGTATAGTATATTATTGGGGTTTATAGCAGTTTGTGGTCTAATAGTATCATGCTTTATGAGTGGTGTTCTATGTAGTGATGATTAGGCAATAAAATATGCTTTGGGGGTTTATAGCAGTTTTTGTGGTCTACTAGTATCATGCTTTATGGGTGGTGTTCTATGTAGTGATGATTAGGCCATAAAATATGCTTTTGGTTTATTGCTAACAAAATATACTTTGCTCTACTGCTGTAGTGCAAAACATGGTGAAACTTACATACACCGTTAATAAAGTATTGATGGAAGAAGAAGAAGAAGAAGAAGAAGAAGAAGAAGAAGAAGAAGAAGAAGAAGAAGAAGAAGAAGAATTGTGGAGGGAATGAACAGTGAGACAATGTAAAGCCTCCGGGATGGCGGCAGCGTTTCTGTTATTAATATATAATAAGACAATAGGAAAATATGTTGTTGTCTCTACCTGTATTATTACCTTTGCGATAGCATGGTTCAATTTTGGGAGGACATAGGAAGGAGCAGGAGGTTAGGAAGGGATTTGTAGTGGGAGAGATAGTGTCTGTGATCCTCGGGTCACTACTCCTCGGATTGTGTCAGTTCAAGTTTAGAAGCTCCAACAACTTTCCCTGAATACGAATTGGCAACCTTTCGATTTACAACAGGTACCTACTTACTGCTACAGTAGGTAGGTGAACAGGGACCAAGGGGGCTAGGAAGAGTGTCCAAACAACTTGCTCCTGCCTGCCTGTGTGATGTAGTCGTGGCCAGAATTAGGTTAGGATACAGACACATCTGGCTAGTTAGTAACGCTGTACCCATACCGGAACACTCAGCATGTAAACTTGGTGATACACCTTTAAAGCACTACTATATTATTGAATGTGACACTGTCAAAGACTTCAGGCCACCTCACTTATTGTATCTTGAACTATGTCATTACTTCATTGAGGACATTACATTCTTGCTGTTTATCCCAAATTGGCTAGCTAGCTAGCCCACACTGATTAGTCTACAATTACAATATGACTCCAATGTATGCTGCTGGTAAATGTGTACTGTCAATGAACCAGAGTGAAAATAAGGTCGCCTCCCTTGCTTCTGCTGCTGCTTCTGCGCCCTTCTAAGTCCCGTTTAAGTCCCCCACCCCAGGCCCCCACAACCGCCCTTCACATCTACACCATTCAAAATCAATTTCACTCTATTTCCACAATACTATGCTAATTACACGTAAAATAGAGTGTTATCCTGCAAAACGTTGATGTCGTATATTTCTCTCTTTAAGTGATATCCTGTGGCTCCGAAAGGAGCCTGTTTGGTTAGGTTGTCTTGTGTGAACGAACCTTGGGTTCTTATTTCTTCTCTGTCTTCTTTGGGAGGAGCACAGCTTGGATGTTAGGAAGGACACCCCCTTGGGCAATGGTGACTCCAGACAGGAGCTTGTTCAGCTCCTCGTCATTGCGAATGGCAAGCTGAAGATGACGCGGGATAATGCGGGTCTTCTTGTTGTCGCGGGCGGCGTTACCGGCCAGCTCGAGCACTTCTGCTGCCAGGTACTCCATGACGGCTGCAAGGTACACATGTGCACCTGCACCAACACGCTCAGCATAGTTGCCTTTACGCAAGAGACGGTGGATCCTACCCACGGGGAACTGGAGTCCGGCCCTGCTAGAACGGGACTTTGACTTGCCCTTCACCTTGCCTCCCTTGCCGCGTCCTGACATGTTGCTGCTGCTGCTTTTCGTGATAGGAGTTAAATTTCCGCCCGCCACCTTGGTCTTTTATACCAAGCTCAGGATCAGGCCAGGTGGCCGCCTCGCGGACCCAACCAATGTAAGAGAGCCGTAGCTGCAGCCAGTCTGATCCTGAGCGGCCCGCTCGGTATATAAGGAAAAGTTAGTCGGGCCAGTTTTCAATTCTCTCGCTCCGCGCCACGAGTAACTGTGCCGCCATGCCTCCCAAAACTTCCGGAAAGGCTGCCAAGAAGGCTGGAAAGGCCCAGAAGGCCATTGCCAAGGGTGACAAGAAGAAGAAGCGCAGGAGGAAGGAAAGCTACAGCATCTACATCTACAAGGTACTGAAGTAAGTGCACCCCGACACAGGAGTCTCCTCCAAAGCTATGTCCATCATGAACTCTTTCGTGAACGACATCTTCGAGCGCATCGCTGCCGAGGCTTCCCGCCTGGCGCACTACAACAAACGCTCCACCATTACAAGTCGGGAAATCCAGACAGCTGTCCGACTCTTGCTGCCCGGTGAACTGGCCAAGCATGCCGTGTCTGAGGGCACCAAGGCTGTCACCAAGTACACCTCTTCCAAGTAAGAGGTTACTTGTGCACAACAAACACGCCATCCCACTACTACAACTTAATCGGCTCCATCGGAGCCACAGTTACATGTTAAAGAGACAGTTACCGACAGTGATGTATTGAGAGGGAAATAATAAAAAAATTATAATAATCTGCATTCTCTATTGGCGTAGAAACCGGACTAAATCGAAACATAATAAATAAATAAATAAATTCTGCGTGGAGTACTTTTACACCCACTGCAAAGTGACATACATGGAGTGTGTTTGGGCTTCATTTCATGTTTGCAGCACGCCTATTTCATGTAAACAATTTATTTTATTTTATTGTATTTTATTGTATTTTCTTTTATTTTATTTATTTATTTACTTACTTATTCTTTATACATTTATTTGTTACTAGCTCTTGTTTGTTGCACCCACCCACCTCCCGAATTGATGACCTACTATACATTCGTGCCTGCACGAATGTTACCAACTTACCGTTAGGCGATTTGGGTAACCGAAATTAACGCTCTCCTACCACCAACCATTTCGATTGTCATGAAAATTATCTTCAGAACAGTTCTTTGGCCCTGAGAAGGGCCGAGTTATAGATGTCTGGTAGGTTTTGTTGTGCTTTTTCTTTTTCCCCAAGGAAGAGGACTTAAGCACGCTCTCCGCGGATGCGCCGGGCCAGCTGGATGTCCTGGGGCATGATGGTAACGCGCTTGGCGTGAATGGCACACAGGTTGGTGTCCTCGAAAAGACCCACCAGGTAAGCCTCAGAGGCTTCCTGCAGAGCCATGACGGCAGACGACTGGAAGCGCAGGTCAGTCTTGAAATCCTGGGCGATCTCACGCACCAGGCGCTGGAAGGGCAGCTTCCTGATGAGTAGCTCTGTGCTCTTCTGGTAACGACGGATCTCACGAAGGGCGACGGTTCCGGGCCTGTAACGATGGGGCTTCTTGACACCACCGGTGGCTGGGGCGGACTTGCGAGCTGCCTTGGTGGCAAGCTGCTTCCGTGGAGCCTTGCCCCCAGTGGACTTGCGGGCAGTCTGTTTAGTACGGGCCATCTCGACGACGAAATAGTAAATACGGGCGGCCTGGCAGGCGGGCGGGCTTATATACAGACATTCTCCACCTCAGTGGCCACCTCATTGGCCACGAGTGCCGCATGCGTCATCCGCAAGCTACGCCCCACCTCCAAGAGGGAGGGACGGCCTTGGATGAACGATACTACCGCTGCGTCCACAGCACGCCACCTACTCCCACCAAACCGTGGGCGAAGCCACACCAGGACCACCTGTAGTAGCAACCACAACAACATGACTGGACGAGGCAAAGGAGGCAAGGGACTTGGAAAGGGTGGCGCCAAGCGTCATCGTAAGGTGCTTCGTGACAACATCCAGGGTATCACCAAGCCTGCCATTCGTCGTCTAGCTCGGCGTGGAGGTGTTAAACGTATATCCGGCCTCATCTACGAGGAGACCCGCGGCGTCCTCAAGGTGTTTCTGGAGAACGTCATCCGTGACGCCGTCACCTACACCGAGCACGCAAAAAGGAAGACCGTCACCGCCATGGATGTGGTGTATGCCCTGAAACGGCAGGGCCGCACCCTTTATGGTTTTGGTGGTTAATCAACCTGATGGACGGGCGCACACCACCACCACCACCACGACCAACAAATATACGGACCTAATTTTAGGTCCACATTTAAATCGCTAAAGAGTTGGTTAGACACTGAGTAAATCGTTGAAAATATATCCAATAACATGATCCTCTCTAATTCTGGACTTGTGGTATGAGTATAGGTTGTGCGTGAACGTGTTGGAACCACTTCCTAGTAATTGTCAGTCAGTCAACATTCACCTAACCTCCAGGTACCTCACCTAACTTCCTGTAGCGTCACCGAACCTCACGAAATGTAACCCAATGTAGTTTATAATCTATCCTAACATGACATAACATAACCACGCACTATATTACTTCGGTAAGAGTAA
>NW_024711719.1:0-3294 GCF_018991925.1 Homarus americanus | reverse complement strand
TCAAGTTAAATAAGATTAATTTATAAATTTTAGTGCAATTTAGTGTGATTTTGTATTTTAGGAGGACCTTCTGAACCCCGAATCCCTGAACCCTTAAATAAGAAAATAGGTTAATACAAACTCAAATATTAAAATAATAAAACCTGACATAGTTAGTTCTTTATGAAACTTACTGTACTTAAAACTAAATTTCCTAAATATAGACGAAGTGAATTTATCTCCCCAGCTTAATTTTTTTCTTATGATTTATATTGACATGACTAGTTTGAACTCATTTGAATATTAAAAAAAAAACATTAGAGTGATTACTTTTTGTTGTTTTGTAATGAAATAACTTTATTCCCTATTTGAGGTGAGAGGTTTAGTGGGTTGGGGTTTGGTATAGGTCTCGGATATGACCTATGTTATGTACTAAACTCCTAATTCACAAACAGATTCCCAAGAAAACTTCAAGACAGATAGGAGTTTTTTTTTTTAAATCTCTGTCATTGTGAATTTGTAGAGTTTATGTGTTTTAGGGTGTGTACAGTATGTCTCAGTTAGAAGATAATATTGCCTTGGGTTTTAAGGTGTTTGAATTACCCGCCATTGTCAAATCAGTGGAAAATTTATATTCCTTTTTTTACCTTGAAATAAACTTAATACTGTTAATTTTATAAATATTTCAAGTTTGTATTCATATTAATATTTATATAATATAGCAATTATAGAAAATTAACTCGTTATATACAATGTTACTTACTTTTACAACACTTAATTGACGAGTTAGATTTTGAGAGTAACATTATTGGAATATCAGTAAGTGGTGTGAAAATGGCGACGAGCAGTGGAAGGTGTAGCGTTGAGCCACCACTTTTTGGCTCTCACAGTGGACAGGATCCCATTAAAGCCTTATATCCCATGGTAAATGAGGAGGAGACACCTCTTCCCAGATGTTGGAGTAGCAAAGACAAATACAGTTTCATTGGTTTATCGCAAAATAACCTTAGAGTTCACTACAAGGGTAAGTGACTGGAACTAGGATCTCTTTGTTGATATTAATATTTTCATTTATTGTGTCTCTTAATCCACGTACATTATTTATTATAAGGAGTGCAATGATGAAGGGGCTCTTATTAACCCTCCAGGTAGGTTAATGTAGTGGTTAAATGGTTAAATAAAGGTGATTTTAGGCAATAATTAAGGAGGTTGGATTTCTTTGTTTGTGTTTTGGGTGGATCAGCTGATTGCGTAGTGAAGAGATGATGGATGGGTCTCTACCTCATTCTACCTCATTCTACCTCACTCTACCTGTCTCTACTTCATTCTACCTCACTCTACCTCCTATAATCTCACCACACCTTCCTATCTTTAAATATCTAAACCATACTACCTCATATATCTGAATTTATAACCACCTACAAATATGTGAAATGATGATTATCCTTTATATCCAATCTACGTTGTTCTACCTCACTATATATCCTTCACACCTTCTATCAGTTAATTTACGTAGTTATGGAGTGATAGTTTGATCTCTACCTCCATCTACCTCGCTGTTCTACCTCCTGTTACCTCACTACATATCTTCCCTGACCTCCAAAACAGCTTCTCTAACTTCCTTCAGAAATATGCGTAATATATTTTTCTTTGTTAAAATGATGGGGAAAGAAGTTAGCCAATATTATATAAACTTTGATAAATACTTTCTCATAATTACGTAAATATGTGATGAACTTTTAGTGTTTTTAAACCTTGAGTTATGGTGTTGTAGCCTTGAGTTATGGTGCAGCTTTGAGTTATTTTGTGGTAGCCTTGAGTTATGGTGGTGTAGCCTTGAGTTATGGTGTAGCTTTGAGTTATTTTGTGGTAGCCTTGAGTTATGGTGGTGTAGCCTTGAGTTATTTTGTGGTAGCCTTGAGTTATGGTGGTGTAGCCTTGAGTTATGGTGTTGTAGCCTTGAGTTATGTTGTAGCTTTGAGTTATTTTGTGGTAGCCTTGAGTTATGGTGGTGTAGCCTTGAGTTATGGTGTAGCTTTGAGTTATTTTGTGGTAGCCTTGAGTTATGGTGGTGTAGCTTCTTGAGTTATGGTGTGTTGTAGCTTGAGTTATGGTGTTGTAGCCTTGGAGCTTTGGTATTGTAGCGTTTAGTTATGGTGTTGTGTAGCGTTGAGTTATGGTGTTGTAGCCTTGAGTTATGGTGTTGTAGCCTTTGAGTTATGGTGCGTTGTAGCCTTATTATGGTGTTCAGAAGCTCTGAGTTATGGTGTAGCTTGAGTTATTTTGTGGTAGCCTTGCTGCGGTGTTGTAGCCTTGAGTTATGGTGTAGCTTGAGTTATTTTGTAGTAGCCTGAGTTATGGTGGTGTAGCCTTGAGTTGCGGTGTTGTAGCCTTGATGCTGCGTTGCAGCTTTTATTACATTTTGTGGTAGTCTTGGAGTTATGGTATTGTAGCATTGAGTTATGGTGTTGCAGCATTGAGTTATGGTGTTGTAGCCTTGAGTTATGGCAGTATTGTAGAGCTGGAGTTGGCGAGCTGTAGCGCGTTGAGTTATGGTGTTGTAGCCTTGAGTTATGGTGTTGTAGCCTTGAGTTATGGTGCGTTGTAGTCTTGAGTTATGGTGTTGTAGCCTTTGCTTTCATGGTTTTGTAGCCTTGAGTTATGGTGTTGTAGCGTTGAGTTATGGTGTTGTAGCCTTTGAGTTATGGTGTTGTAGCGTTGAGTTATGGCAAGCAGTAGCCCTGAGTTGGCGGTATTGCAGCATTGAGTTATGTTGTAGCCTTTGGAGGCATGGTGTTGTAGCCTTGAGTTATGGTATTGTGCGTTGAGTTGGCGGTGTGTTGTAGCCTTGAGTTATGGTGTTGTAGTGTTGAGTTATGGTGTTGTAGCCTGAGTTATGGTGTTGTAGCCTTGAGTTATGGTGTAGCCTCGAGTTATGGTTTTGTAGCCTTGAGTTATGATGTTGTAGCCTTGAGTTATGGTGTTGTAGCCTTGAGTTATGGTGTTGTAGCGTTGAGTTATGGTGTTGTAGCCTTGAGCTATGGTATTGTAGCGTTTAGTTATGGTGTTGTAGCGTTGAGTTATGGTGTTGTAGACTTGAGTTATGGTGTGGTAACCTTGAGTTATGGTGTTGTAGTCTTGAGTTATGGTATTGTAGCATTGAGTTATGGTGTTCCTGCCTTGAGTTATTATGTTGTAGCCTTGAGTTATGGTGTTGTAGCCTTGAGTTATGTTGTTGTAGCCTCGAGTTATGGTGTTGTAGCCTTGAGTTATTATGTTGTAGCTTTGAGTTATGGTGTTGTAGCCTTGAGTTAT
>NW_024711718.1:0-21793 GCF_018991925.1 Homarus americanus | reverse complement strand
GTTCGCGTTGAAGGCTCTATGTCTCCTGTTCAAGAAATGAACCTCGGCACCCTTCAAGGTGGAGTCCTGAGTCCCACCTTGTTTAACACTCTCATGCACTCCATTGCATCTCTCCCGTGGCCGACAGAAGTTGTTCACTCAGGATATGCCGACGATGTCCTCCTCCAAGCCCCTGACTACCTCAGCATGCAGGAAGCCCTTGATCTGGTCTCCAGAGAGTGTGATTCACTTGGTTTCCTTCTTTCAACTGCGAAAACAAAAGCCATGTGGCACGGTCGTGTTGTACCTCCACCCCTTCTCTTATCAGGAACGCCCTTGGACTGGGTTAATGAGACAAAATACCTGGGTGTGTATGTAACTCGCACACGTTGTCTGATCCCTGAAGTCCGCTATCTTCGAGACATATGCTTTCGGCGTCTCGCTCCCCTCTCTACCATGTGCAGGGGTTCCCTTGGTGTCACCATCCCTGTACTTCTCACCAGGTACAAGTCCTTTGTCCGTTCCTGTGTCGACTACGCCGCCCCTGCCCACGTCAACATTAGTGGGACTGCTGTCAACCGTCTCGAAGTTATCCAGAGGAAAGCTGCTCGTATCATCCTTGGGGCTCCTCAGTGGACACGCTCTACTTCTCTATATACCGAACTTGGTCTTTCCCCCTTACAGGATCGTGTCCAGGAGTTTTACCTAAAACTACCGTTTCCATTCTACGGGATTTTCGTGGCAACTATGTCCAAGCCAACTTGGCTCCTGCTGTCCGAGGCCGACCTCCATCTAGAAGACAGTGGCGAGGGTCACTCATCCGAGCCCTTCAGGAACACGACGTCCTGCCTGATATTGTTGTCACCCCTGCTGTTGGTTCATCTCCTTCTCCCCGGCTGGATTTTCAACCTGAAGTGATTACCCTCGGTGGACCGCTCCCAAACTCCCACGTGAACCCTGTTATTCTCTGCAAATACCACCTCTCCAGGAAGGCCCACTGGTCCCCAGGTACGGTCGTCCTCTACACTGATGGTTCTGTTGACCCCGCTACAGGTTGGGCCGGGGCTGTTGTCTACATCTCCCGTCCTGATGCCCCTGAGCCTATCAAACTTTCTCTCAGAGTTTCTGACGGGGCATCCTCCACTCAGGCTGAACTGATAGCCCTCCTTGCTGCCCTTCTCGCTGAGGAAGAAGCAGATGCCCCTTGCTTGTCTGCTGCGATTCCAGGTCTGCTTTCGACGGGATCGCATTTGGATCAGGGGAAAATCAGGACCTCATCCTCCGAATACGAGGGTTAACATCAACACTTCAGCATACAGGCCGTCCTGTTACATTCCTATGGATACCAAGTCATGTCGGTATCTTGGGGAATGAGGCAGCAGATGGCCTTGCCAAGACTGGCTGTAACAAGGTCACACCTGACTACATTGTTCCTCAAACACTTTTACAGCTTAAGACCCAAATTCGCCGCAAACAGAGAGAAGCTCGGGAAGCAGCCATACCCCTGGACTCCCCGCCCACCTGGTACGATGTCCTCCATAAACTCCCTGACCTCTCGTATGTCTATGGGAAAGGGTGGCGGAAGAGGCACGTGATTGCTGCCCGTGTCATCATTGGGTATGACTTTGCTTGGAAGATTGGTAATCCCGCTTCCTCTGAGCATCGCGCTTGTGCATTATGCAGAAGACCCGACAACCGCACCCTTGTCCACTACCTCCTAAGATGTCCCCACACACAACGCTTCCGTGACGCCTGCTGGACCACCACTCCACGACCCCATGACGGAGACACGATGATCCTCCTCATACTGGCCAGATATTATGTAAATAATATTGATGTGTTGAAGGAATATCCTTCCTTCTTTAGGCTTTAGTAAGCACCTTTATAATATTTATATATATTTGCGACATTTGCCAGATACTCTTGGTGTTATTGTACAGGGGTACCTAGTGACAGCACCAGGATCCCTCTTCCTCTATCATGGAATAAGATATTGAAAATGAAATTATACAGTATTTTTATGATCTGCATGATAGTTATCGCTAATCGGCATTTATCCCTTTTCAGTGTAATATATACTGTATATATATATATGTATATATATATATATATATATATATATATATATATATATATATATATATATATATATATATATATATATATATATATATATATATATATATATATAATAAGCAGCACTATATAAATAAATCAATACTAATATAAAGGTCTGATGACCCGAGGGAGCAAAGCAAAGGTGATAAAAACAATAGATAAGATGAAGCGATCTGGTTGAGTCCAGATTCTTTCTACTCCTACTGTATTTCAGTTTCACCACTTTTCTTCAATCACTAAAAGAGCTCCTTTCACCTTATAACTCATGACTAATGCCAATGAATGTACCAGTACCACTCTCTCTCTCTCTCTGAGTTTAACTTATGTTACACTTATTTATTTATGCACACAGATTAGACGATGAGTGGACGCAGTAGCAGTGGCATATATAGAATTTTAACAAGTATTCTCTTTATTTCAGCATTTATATGTTCCTGTTTGTAAATTTTTTATTAGATTTATGTTAATATCAACTTGTTTGTAATAATGTAGGGGTGTTTACTGTACCATAACATGTACAATAATCCTTATATGCAGATACCAGAATTTCGAGGAAAATACCATAATTTTGACGTCGGTGTACAGTACAATAATTTGTGCTGGCCTGCAGCGCAACCCTGGCTGAGGTGCCCCCGCGGGCACGCACAAGCCGTCTCTCATTGGAGGAAAGGAGACGCGCTGACAACGTGCTGGATAGAACGCCTCACGTGGCCACAATACTGTACTTGTGGCGATGTCAACCATACTCATAAGTAAGTTCCGTTCAATTGCATGCAGTGTTTAGATAGAGTAGGGAAAGGAAAGCACAGTGGTTAATGGGTGGATTATTCCAGGTCTTCGTGGAGTCGACTTGGTTGTGACTTCTTGACGGGACCATGGCTTGGATGCTCGCGGCTGGTATGATTGGACTTGATTCACATAAGAACATAAGAAAGTAAGGAGTCCGCAATAGGCCGGTAGGCCTGTTCATGGCATCTCCTGTCAAGAGTTACAACCACTCTCTATTGTCCATGCATCTATCTAGCCTCCTTTTAAAACTTTCCAGCATCCCAGCATTTACTACAAAGTTGCCCTGTTTGTTCCACTTATCTACCACCATATTTGTGAACCAGTTCCTTCCTACGTTCCTCCTCAACCTAAACTTATCCAACTTAAATCCGTTGCTACGAGTCCTATCCTGCTCGGATATTATAAGAACTTTGTCTACATCTCCTTTATTGATTCCCACTTAAATACTTCTATCATATCTCCCCGCACTCTAGAGAATGCAAGTTTAATTTCTTTAATCTATCTTGATATGGAAGGTTTCTAAGTCCCGGAATCATTTCCGCCATTCTTCGCTGCATCGACTCCAGTGATTTGATATCCATTCTATAATAAGGGCACCAGAACTGAACAGCTTAATCGAGGTGCGCCTGACTAGTGCAAGATATAATTGCAATATGACCTCCACATTCTTATTACTTACGCTTCTAGATATAAAACCTAATACTCTGTTTGCCTTATTTCTAGGCCGAAGGTCCGGGCTTACGAGTACCTCTAAGTCTCTTTCACAAGTCGACTTCTCTAGTTTGATGTTGTTAAGGCTGTGTACATAGACAGTATTTGTTCTTCCAATATTAAGTACGATGCACTTGCTGGTGTTGAAATTCATTTGCCATTTTCTGACCACTCCTGCAGTTCATTTAAATCCTTCTATAGTGCATTTGCATCCTTCCTTGAATTAATCTGCCGCCCTATTTTGGTGTCATCCGCAAACTTGCTTATCTCATTGCTGATCCCACTGTCTAGATCGTTTACGTAGATTATGAAAAAGAGTAGGCCTAGTAGTGACCACTGAGGAACCCCACTAGTAACACAGCCTCACTCAGATTTAAAACCATTTTCGGTGACCCTCTGTGTTCTATCAGTGAGCCATGAATTTATCCAATTTAAAACTTTCCCCTCGATGACATGATCCTTAACTTTTCTCAGAAGCCTCTGGTGCGGTACTCTGTCAAATGCTTTGCTAAATTCTAAGGAAATAACACCCCGTAATTTTCGTCATTATATACTACCTCATAGACTTTCCTAGGCATGCATCCTTGCGGGCGACCTGTTTTACTAAGATTCCCCAGGATATGGACGTGCGCCACACACGCATGCAGGAGCCTGCTATGAGTGGCGTAAAACTGCACACTACATTCCACGACAGCTAAGAACATAAGAAAATAAGGAGTCTGTGTTACGAGTTGGGGATTTAGAATATAGTTAACAGTCTACCCAGATCCCAACAGGTAACAACAATAAAAAAACAAAGACAATCGGACTATAAAAGGGTAGACAAAGGATGCGAGTTTTCGTTGTGTATAATAGAGTACCATAAATCCCTTAACAAAATATTCAGCTTATAAATTACCCTTAACCAAACTTAACCTAAACATTAACAGTATATACATATTAATACAACATAAACAATCTTGAAGCAAGTGGACGTGGGGGAGGCAATACAAGATACAAATACTTAAGTGAGGAGCTGAGATGGCTGACGAGTAAGGCTGAGTATTGTAGAAGACGGTAGGTAGTCACTGCGCCGCAGGTTTAGAGGATAGATGATCCTGTGGTCACTTCCCAGAGCCAAGTGCTCTCTCCTCGAATTGGAGCTCACAAAGAAGACTTGGAGGAAGTGACGCAACAACCAGGGTATGGAGAAGGGAAACCCCGGAGTGTAACTAAGACGAGTCATACTCGTGTCTCGTCCCTAGATGGCGTGGTGCTGGGTAGGTAGATCAGGACAATAGATGGCGTGGTTCGTAGTGCTGGGTGGAGGGGTTCGTAACAGTCTGCAATAGGCCGCTTGGCCTGTGCATGGCAGCTCCTGTCGAGAGTTACTACCACTCTCTATCATCCATGAATCTATACAGGAGTGTATACAATGTGTGGGCAACAAACACACACACATATATATATATATATATATATATATATATATATATATATATATATATATATATATATATATATATATATATATTAGAATATAGTTATACGTCTACCCAGATCCCAACAGGTAACAAAAAAAAAAAACAAAGACAATCGGACTATAAAAGGGTAGACAAAGGATGCGAGTTTTCGTTGTGTATAATAAAGTACCATAAATCCCTTAACAAAATATTCAGCTTATAAATTACCCTTAACCAAACTTAACCTAAACATTAACAGTATATACATATTAATAAAACATAAAACAATCGTGAAGCAAGGTGGAGGTGGGAGAGGCAATACAAGATTACAAATACTTAAGTGAGGAGCTGAGATGGCTGACGAGTAAGGCTGAGTATTGTAGAAGACGGTAGGTAGTCACTGCGCCGTAGGTTTAGAGGATAGATGATCCTGTGGTCACTTCCCAGAGCCAAGTGCCCTCTCCTTGAATTGGAGCTGACAAAGAAGACTTTCAGGAGGTGACGCAACAACCAGGATATGGAAAAGGGAACCCCCGAGTGGTAATTCAAGACGAGTCATACTGTGGTCTGGCCCCTAGTAGATATGTTGCTCAGGAAGGTAGGATTTAACATAATAGATGGTGGTTCGTAGTGCTGGGGTGGAAGTTCAGGTATCATTTCACCCCTTCCAAAGACTTCCATAGCGGGCGCGAAGGAGGTGATCACCCGGCGCGTCTGGAGAGTAGCTGCTGCATTTCCACCGAGCCGATAAAGGAGTCTGCAATCAGGTTGGATGAACGTGAGCGGGTTATGGTCAGTGAAGACTAGGGTTGTTTGTGGGCGAGATTGGAGGTAACATTCAAACTTCTTTATTGCCAACACCAGAGCTAGGGCCTCCTTCTCTATGGTCGAGTAGTTGGTCTGATGTTTTTTTAACTTGGCGGAGTAGTATGCCACAGGGTGAAGGACATCAGTGGTTGGGTCGGGTTGTAGGAGCACAGCCCCCACTCCGACACCACTAGCGTCGATTTGCAGATGGAAGGGCGAGGTGTAGTCAGGGGGGTGGACTACAGGCTTGGAGGCAAGGAAGGCTTTGAGGCTGTGGGGAAGGACAAGATGGCTCTAACGTTTGCGTCCTTGGGTCTCACCATACCATGCCCAACGATATGTCCCAGGTAAGTCACTGATGCCCGGCCAAAAGCAGATTTAGCCAGGTTTATGGTGAATCCAGTCTCTTGCAGTCGTGCAAACAGTATCTCCAAACGCACCAGATGTTCGTCCCAGCTGTCCGACACCACCACCAGGTCATCCAGGTAGGCGAACGTCCCACCTAGGTCCTGAATTAGGAAGTTGATGGCCCTCTGGAATGTGGCCGGAGCATTAGAAAAGCCAAACGCCATAACCAAATATTGAAAAAGACCAAATGGAGTTATAAATGCCGAGATTATTTTTGCCCTATCGGTGAGTCCCACTTGATAATATCCTTTCAACAGGTCCACGGTACTGATAAATTTTGCATAGCCTATGCTGTCTATTATATCTTCAATCAAAGGTAAAGGGTAGGAGTCTGAGACAGTGACCTGGTTCACTTTACGATAATCGGTACAGAAACGAAAAGTGCCATCGGGTTTTGGAATGAGAAGGCAAGTCGAAGCCCAGGGGGAGGTACTAGGCTCAGCTAAGTTATGTTTTAACAAAAAATCTACCTCCTTTTTCATAATCTCTTTGCCTAATAGGTTGGCCCATCATCTGAGATTAGCTTAATATCATGTTTAGTATATTGCAAAACCCTGGGGAGGTCTGACGTGACTTTTAGGAAATGTTGATAATAACTTGAGTGAGATCTTTTTGCTTGAGATGGATTCAGAACAGAAAAATACTCATCCAAGTTGTTGGTATGTGACTGTTGTGAGGTTTTCTTTAGGTAGAGAAGTCTAAATTCTCAATAGGTCCATGTCATCTGTCTCCGGCTCCGGCCTGTGACAAAACCGTATGCAATACAGGATGACTTATAGCCCCCTCTGGGATGTCTTCCTCTGACTGCCTGGAATGGTAAGGATTTCATGGAATTTAATGTGTGAACAAGTTGTGAATCTTTTCTGCGATCAGGAGTATGGACAATATAGTTGAGAGAGGAGATAGTTTATTAGCAACTATATAGGGACCAATAAACTTGCTTTTAAGGGGAGAGCCTGGAATGGGTAGAAAGAGTAACACTTTGTCACCTGGAGAAAATGATCTTTTAACTAATTTAGGTTGGGACTTCACCATTTTTTCTTGGACTTTTTTTAAGTTTGACTGAGCAATGGTTCGGACTTCAGTTAATTTGTCCCTTAAAGTGTCAATGTATTGGGAAACTGTTGCGGGCTTAATAGATGGAGTGTCAAACCACTGCTCCTTTACTATTTTAAGGGTCCCCTAATTTGTCTCCCATATAGTAACTCGAACGGGGAGAAACCCAATGACTCCTGGGGACATTCCCTGATGGCAAAGAGTAAGAAGTCTATGCTTTCATCCCATTCCTTTTGGTGTTCTATACAGTATTTTTTTATCATTGATTTGAAATTTGATGGAACCGTTCCAAGCAACCTTGGGATTGTGGGTGGTAAGCCGAAGATGTACAATGGTCCACACTGAGGTCTTTCATCACCTGTTTGAAAAGATTGCTCGTAAAATTGGTGCCCTGATCGGATTGGATCTCTTTAGGAATGCCCACTGAAGTGAAAAGGTGCAAAAGATGTTTGATTACGTTTTTTGAAGTGATGCTTTTAAGGGGAAAAGCCTCAGGATAACGTGTACTGGTATCCATAACTGTGAGCAGGAATTGATTTCCCTTCTTAGTCTTTGGTAATGGGCCCACACAATCCACAACAATCTTTTCAAATGGTGTAGAAAATACTGGGATGGGCTTAATGGGAGCTGCTGGTATACTTTCATTTGGTTTTCCTACCATTTGACAAATATGACAAGATTATAGGTACTTTGACACATCCTTCCTAAGTCCAGGCCAATAATAGTGTTGGAGGAGCTTTTATATGTTTTCAGGATTCCCAAATGTCCTGAAATACCATCATGGGCAAGGGCAATTAATGCTGGTCTGACTGAGGTGGGAATTACCACTTGATGTATTTCAGACCACGTGTCTAGCTGGGCAAGCTCAGGGGGCCTATAGGCCCTCATCAAAATCCCTTCATGATAATAAAAACACGGAAGGGTGTTAAAATCTTTACCCTCAAATGCTGCATGATGAAGTTTATTCAAAGATGGATCAGATTGTTGGGCTTTAACGAGCTCATCCTTACTAATGGTCTTATTGTACAGATCTTCTGTGGGTAGGAAGATATTAGAGGTGGTTTTAGACGAAGAGGGCCCATTTCGCACACTCTGTGACCGGGTGACAGCACAAGATGGGAAAAGATGAGGAATAGTTTCTTTAAGGTCAGTGGTGGAGTTGACAGGTAAGGGAGAGTCAACTGTCTTTATGTTAGGAACCACTAGATCTCCTACCAAGTCATTACCCAATAATAAATGAATGCCGCACACAGGCATTGGGTCTTTCCTTATGGCTATTTGCACTTCCCCAGTAATCAAGGGACATTGGAGGTGCACTTTAGCTAAAGGATAGGAAGAATGGGATGAGAGATCTGAAATTAGAACACTCTCATTAGTAAATGCGGTAGATATATCGGGAATGACGTTAAACAGGAGGATAGATTGTGCTGCGCCCGTATCACGTAGTATACGAATAGGAAAAGAACGAGACCCCTCCATGATTGAAAATTTTCCCTCATAGGTGAATGAAGAGAAGAGATCCTGATGGGGCCTTTCCACATTGGTGTTTGCTATTGGTTTGGATTTGGGATCCAGGGAACTACTTTTAGCAATTCGACACTTTGGGTGTTTACAAGTCTGGATCGTATGGCCTGGGTTTTTACAGTAAGAACAAGTAAGCTTGGTTGCATCGGGGGGAGTAGGTGTGGGACCTTTCGACCTACCACTCACGTTCCCAAGGTTATCATCAGAGGAGGACCTAACATGTCGGGAAGTACCACGTTCTCTACTGCCCAGTGATTCCACCAACAAAGCGTACGCATCAGCCAGCTCAGCAGCACGCCCTAAATTAACCTCTCCACGCTCCTCCACATGCTTCAAGATGTGAAATGGTATCTTGCTCTTCCACTCCTCCAGGACTACCAAATTTAACAAATCCTGAAATGTGGAGGTCTCTGTAGCCTCTAACCACTTCTTAAAAACCTAAGCTTTTCTTGAGCAAACTCAACAAAGGTGTGGGAAAAATGGTTTCTGGTTAGTTTACGAAACTTCTGCCGGTATCCATCTGGCGTGATAGCATAAGAGGTGAGGATATTCTTTTTTACGTTATCATAGTCATCAGTCTGGTCTAAACAGTTATAAACTCTACGAGCCTTACCATATAATTTAGGAACTAACACTGACACCCACTGGTCCTTTGGCCACTCATTCTTCCCGGCTATTTTCTCAAAAGTCCTAAATGACCCGTCCATATCGGATTCATCAAACCCGGGAACAAGGGAAGAAGCAGTAGCAGGGTTAAAAGCAGCTAGTTTCTCTCTTAATGCCACTTCTTTTGATTTAAACTCCGATGTTAAGGTGACTTCTATCTCTCTTACCTGTAGTTCTTTCAGTCTAACCTCATGCTCCAACTTTTGCTCCAACTTGGCCTGCTCCAACTTGGCCTGTTCCAACTTTTCTTCATGCTGCAACTTGGCCTGCTCCAACTTGTCTTCATGCTGCAACTTGGCCTGCTCCAACTTGTCCTCCTGCTCCAATTTGGCCTGTTCCAACTCGAGTTCTTTCATTTTGATTTGGAACTCGAACCTAGCTCGTTCTAGTTCTAAGGCGTCTATTCGTTGTGTTTCTTCTTGAGGGCTAGCCAGACCTGAGGCAACTTCTGAGTGAGGAGGGGTGGTGGATAGTGGTTGAAGTTTCTTGGACATGGGCGTTAATCTGTCAACAGCGGATTCTTTTAAAACTTCTTGTTGAACCAACACTTCAATCACATGATTTTTTTAACATTTCCTTAGTCAGTTGCTGTGAAAATGGGATATTGTAATAGTTGGCTATTTCTTTCCATTCTTTCTTCAGGATATTAACACGTAATTTAGCTGCGGAAGGATTTTCAATAAAATCCTGGAGATCAAAACCTGAGGTGGCCATTGTTAAGAAAAATAGGATAAATAAATTAATGATCAAAATATAAGATAAGTGGATTACCCTAGAAAATATCACGGCAGTGGATAACCAGAAAGTCCCGGAAACTAACCAAGTTATACCTAGGGAAATTACACTTATGATTATTGTTCTTCTGAGAAGATCCTTAGATAAGGATAAGAGACTTGAAAGAGGTAGGGCGTATTACGGCATTAATATAAAGATCCGGATTAACAACCCTGATATACTTGAAAGAGGAAGGGCGTATTACGGCATTAATATAAAGATCCGGATTAACAACCCTGATATACTTGAAAGAGGAAGGGCGTATTACGGCATTTATATAAAGATCCGGATTAACAACCCTGATAAATGGTATGATTGACCCTGAATGAGATAATGAGAAGAACAATAATTGAGGCTTTATAATTATGGGGTCCTGGTAGAGCGGGGCGTCCCAAGATATCACTTCACCCTAAACTAGTGACTATGGAACAGCCTACTCTGGAGTGAGGGTAGGGCATTAAACAGATCCGGATTCTTCCCTACACTCGATAAGACTTACTACACGACTGCCACGTGTAATAACAGGTAAGCCTTATGACACTTGGAACCTAATATCCTACGGCTGTCACTCTTATTGTAAGATAATACCAATATATGCACACACATATGAAGGAAACTTTAAACCACCGTAAAGCAATTGTGAACAGAAGTGACTGGGAGGAATAATTAACACTGAGTAACAAGGGAGGAAGGAATATGGTACTTAAGGTCGTGTCCTGTCACGGTCGCCATTTGTTACGAGTTGGGGATTTAGAATATAGTTATACGTCTACCCAGATCCCAACAGGTAACAAAAAAACAAAAACAAAGACAATCGGACTATAAAAGGGTAGACAAAGGATGCGAGTTTTCGTTGTGTATAATAAAGTACCATAAATCCCTAAACAAAATATTCAGCTTATAAATTACCCTTAACCAAACTTAACCTAAACATTAACAGTATATACATATTAATACAACATAAACAATTTTGAAGCAAGTGGACGTGGGGGAGGCAATACAAGATACAAATACTTAAGTGAGGAGCTGAGATGGCTGACGAGTAAGGCTGAGTATTGTAGAAGACGGTAGGTAGTCACTGCACCGTAGGTTTAGAGGATAGATGATCCTGTGGTCACTTCCCAGAGCCAAGTGCTCTCTCCTCGAATTGGAGCTCACAAAGAAGACTTGGAGGAAGTGACGCAACAACCAGGATATGGAGAAGGGAAACCCCGGAGTGTTAACTAAGACGAGTCATACTCGTGTCTCGTCCCTAGTTGGCGATGCTCATGGTGCTGGGTAGGTAGATCAGGACAATAGATGGCGTGGTTCGTAGTGCTGGGTGGAGGGGTTCGTAACAATATATATATATATATTTCATTATCCCAATAAAGCACGCTGACTTCCACATATAAACAACACCCCACCCCGCCAGGATTCGAACCCACGATCTTATGACTGTTACCGGGGAATGTTACCTCTGGGCCACCAGGACACTAAAAGCAGTCTTAGACTCTGTTATATTTCACACAAAGCCTGTTCAACGAGCTTATGGCGCAGTGAACCTCTAATGGGGACTACCCTTGCCGCTTAGGCACTGCGCCATAAGCTCGTTGAACAGGCTTTGTGTGAAATATAACAGAGTCTAGGACTGCTTTTAGTGTCCTGGTGGCCCAGAGGTAACGTTCCCTGGTTACAGTCATAAGATCGTGGGTTCGAATCCTGGCGGGGTGAGGAGTTGAGTATATAAATATATATATATATATATATATATATATATATATATATATATATATATATATATATATATATATATATATATATATATAACCGGTCGGAATTTGCTGGACTTTAATTTCTCACTTGACTTGGGGTTTATTAAAAATTAATAGATGGTAATGGCAGTGGAAGCGCCCCTTTGAGAAAAATCCCGAACCAGCACAAGAACACTTAAATCTACTACACAAAATGAATTGTCCGTGACCCGTGGAAGGATAGCGTCTGTGACTGGGATGAATGAGACACACTGTAAAATTTAGACACTTATATTCCCTCCAACACTACAAACACAATCAAATAATGGTACACCAATATGCGCACCTCTTAACTTAAACTTAAAACACTACTCTGGGGAATAAAAGTTATAAATGACATAGAAATTATTAGAAACACAGGCAACAATAAATTTGAAGTATTAAGAAATGTTGTTTGCACACATGAACAGGCCTTAAGGGCTTTCACAAAATAATATCAGTCACTTAGGAAATGGTACTAAAAAATAAGAAATTAAATACTCCACAATGAATAGGCCTTAAGGGTTTTCAACAAAATAATATCAGTCACTGAGGAATGGTAATAAAATATAAGAAATTAAATACTCTACAATGAATAGGCCTTAAGGGCTTTCAACAAAATAATATCAGTCACCGAGGAAATGGTAATAAAAATTAAGAAATTAAATACTCTACAATGAATAGGCCTTAAGGGCTTTCAACAAAATAATACCAGGCACTGAGGAAATGGTACTAAAAAATAAGAAATTAAATACTCTACAATGAATAGGCCTTAAGGGCACTCAACAAAATTATAGCACCCCAACAGATGCACACTTCCTAACCTAACTTAACCACTACTCTGGGGAACAAGGTTATACTTGAGATCAGAATTATGAAGAACAATCAGATGCATTAAAAGAATCAATTCACAGTATCACTCTGGTTCACTTAATGACACAAACATTCAAAAAAACACTACTATCAAAATTATTTAAGAAATATTAAACTACACACGTCAAGATAATATCAGTCTGAGGAATGGTGTTAACTACACCCGTAATAAGGAAGATAAAATGTTCCTCTAGGTATCTCCTAGAGTCCTAGACTCACGGTCTCAGTGTGTGACCATTAATATACTCAGATAGCCTCAGTGTACTCCCAGTGCGTCCATGGGCAGGAAGAGAGTGAGCCAATCAGACCTTGTGCAGTTGAGAGGAGCTTTAGCTTCCCGTTAGCAAGAGGGTTTCACCAAGCGGCTCGGGACATGTGGTGTTGTGAGCCGACGTGTTGAGAGCCGTCCGGGTGGACGGCTAGATTCCCTCAAGAGATCCTTTGGTACCCCGCTAAACAGTGACAGGCCTACTCTGATCGGTCCAATGGCGACAAACGCCACCCTCAATCATCAACGGCAGTCTCAAACGGCAGTCAATCTCTCGCAGTCAAACTCCGGTCAACTCCGGGTCAACTCCAGTCAAGTGGGTTCTGACGGAAACCCTGAAATGAACTCACTGTTAGCTCTAGTTTACTTTACCACTGCCCTATCTAACCCTGTCTGAGATCGCATGAGACTTACTTGTTATACGGCAATAGCGCAACACAGGTGACTAGGCCACGTGACTATTTCTGTGACGGACGCGCAGGGACGTCTTGTTTGCTTGACTCCTCCCCGCGACTGAGAGAGAACCCGCCTCGTGTCCTCTCAAGGCGTTAGCTTGGGCCTACGTGATATATTTTCCGCCTAACTAATAACTCCTTGGGACACCCGTAACATTATTCAGACTGATAAACGATCTATAATAATTTCAAATTCAATAATAGTCCCTTACTTCATGAATCGCATCATTATTAATTCGGTAAATTACATTTAATATCATATAGGCCTAGTTCCGAAATCTCTCGCTATGAGCAGGCAGCGCTCTCTCCCCTCAGATGACCTTGAACGCTCAGTATCGCTAATGGCGGGGCATTTGAAATTACTCTGAAATTTCTGAATATTATAATCGACCCCCCTAAAAAAAGACAGCACTGTCCTCATGTGCTGAGAAACATACATACGACCCCCCTAAAATTTGTTCTAAGGACTGCATCTCACCCCTTTAACGTGCTAAATGCAGCATTTGTCTTCTCTTCTCTCCTTTTCTCTCCCGCTAACACTCGACCCCCCTAAAAGAAAACAGCACTGCCCTCATGTGCTGAGAGAACATACATACGACCCCCCTAAAAATTTGTTCTAAGAAACTGCATCTTACCCCTTTTGCTAAACGCAGCATTCCCGTCTTCTCTTCTCTCCTTTTCTCTCCCGCTAACACTCGACCCCCCTAAAAGAAAACAGCACTGCCCTCATGTGCTGAGAGAACAACTTAGAACCCACCTTCAACTCTGTACTATTCCACTCGCAGCTAGCAACTCCATTTCTTCCTAGCCCAACTCAACCCAACCAGAACATCACGCTCCCCTTTTGCCTGGCCCTTAACTAGAGAACCAATGTCAAAATTAATACCAGCCCAAAACAAACATGCTCTCCTTTGGCCTGGCCCTAGAACTAAGAGGAACCAGTGTCAAAAAAAATACTCAGTCCATCTCCAACATGCTCTCCTTTGCCTGGCCCTTGAACTAAGAGGAACCAGTGTCCAAAAAAATACACAGTCCAAAACAAACATGGTCTCCTTTTGCCTGGCCCTTGAGCTAAGAGGAACCAGTGTCAAAACAATACTCAGTCCAAAACAAACATGCTCTCCTTTTGCCTGGCCCTTGAGCTAAGAGGAACCAGTGTCAAAACAATACTCAGTCCAAAACAAACATGCTCTCCTTTTGCCTGGCCCTTGAGTTAAGAGGAACCAGTGTCAAAACAATACTCAGTCCAAAACAAACATGCTCTCCTTTTGCCTGGCCCTTGAACTAAGAGGAACCAGTGTCAAAACAATACACAGTCCAAAACAAACATGCTCTCCTTTTGCCTGGCCTTTGAGCTAAGAGGATCCAGTGTCAAAAAAATACTCAGTCCACGTCTCCGAACCTCATGCCGGCAGACCAACCCTCTGACAATGTACCAGTCCATCTTAGTGAGGCCCTGGACATTACAACCGTACTCTCAATCCCGCTCATGACAGCAACTCAATCCCGCTCATGACAGCAACTCAATCCCGCTCATGACAGCAACCACTACTCAACGCACATCTCTGACCTAACCATCTCTCCAATCCCCTCTGCCCTACTCACAACTCCTCCAACTCACCCTCGACAACCTGCCCCTTCTCATTACCCTGCAACCTAAACTGTAATTTGTCGGCTTCGTCTTTCAGTTGCAGGCTCGATCGACCTCTCTGAACTACTTCTCTTCATCTTGCTCATCTGGAGTGGGGCTCCTCGTCTTCCTCCTCAGATTCATCCATCGCTGGGTCTCCCGGATGCCTTAGGGTTGGAGCAGCCTTCAAGTTGCTCCGGTTTTCCACTCTCGCTTCCAGGTCTTCTCCCCCACTGGGCTCAATGCGATATAAACCGGGCCTTGGATTTAGGACCTCAACAATGTGCCATCTCGTATCAAACCAATGGTTTTGCAGCTTACACCGGCCTATTTTTACATTGTTCCTCAGCAAAACCTCCTGGCCCACTTCCCAGCTACTCTCGTGGGCTTTCTCTTCTCTTTTTCTTCTATTTATTTCCTTACGTCTCCGAACATTGATCTCCACTGCTTCCTGCAATCTTCGTTGCCGGTCTCTAATCACCATCACCCACTCATCTACCGGCTCTGGGTCTACTTCCGGCCTGAGGTCAAACGGCAGGTTTGGTTCTCTCCCGTAAAACAACAGGAATGGGGAAAACCCTGTCGTGGCATGCGGAGTCGCGTTATATTGTGACACCACTGCCGGCAGATGCTCTGGCCACCTATTCTTTTCCTCTGCCTCGAGGGTGGCCAGCAGACCGTGCAGGGTTCGATTGAACCGTTCCACCATACCATTTCCCTGTGGGTGATATGCTGACGTCCTTATTTTCTTCACCCCAAAGGTGGCACAAGTTTGTCGGACCAATGCACTGCCAAAATTCCTTCCCTGATCGGTCAACAGTCGCTCAGGTGCACCCACTGCCAGGAAGATTCGATTCACCAGGATCTTTGCAATCGTCGAGGCTTTCTGGTCTTTGGTGGGAAAGGCCCAAGTGTAACGACTGTATATGTCAACCATTATCAGGACATTCTCCAATCCTTGCCGCTTGTCCAGCAAGGTGAAATCTGCGGCCAGTGTCTCTAACGGTTTGGCAGCTTCAATCGTCCCTCAATGCAGTTGGGGTTTCGGCACTTCATATTTTGCTACTCCACACCTCTCGCAGCTGGCTATGTAGTCTCGCACTGTTTCTCCCATGCCTGACCAGAACCCTCGCTCCTGCACCAGCGACAGGGTGCGATCTCGCCCCTGATGGCCAAACTCGTCGTGGCAGGCTCTAGTCAAAGCCTCCTGCAAGTTTGGAGTTAACACTGGCACCTCCCTCCATAGATTCTTCCCTTCGGGTCTTCTATGCCAGACAACATCTTCTCTTACGATCAGGGATTTCCTAGCTCGGTACATCTTGCGGAAATCATCATTTTGGAGCTCTACCTGTACCTCATCCTCTGGCAGCTCTCCCACCAACCATCTTCGCAGTTTTGTCATATAGTCCATGCCTTCTTGCTCCTTACGCAGCCCATCCATCGTCCACAGTTCCTTCCTTCCTGCCCCGTTCTCCTCTAGTACATGCATCGCTGTATACTCTTCTTCACTATCTTCCTCCTGTTCCGCCGGGATTCTAGATAGAGTATCCGCCACAATGTTGTTCTTCCCCGGCTTGTACTCTATAGTAAAGTTAAACTGCTCGAGATCCGCATTCCACCTACTTTCCACGGCACCTAGTTTAGCCTTCTCGCGGTGACTGAGTGGGTTGTTATCTGTATAGACTGTGAAATGTTTCCCTGCCAAATAATCCCTGAATTTATCCACTACTGCCCATTTGAGTGCTAACATCTCTAACTTACGAGAACTATAGTTGTTCATGTTACGTTCTGATTTCCTCAGGCCCCGACTCGCATAGCACACCGGATGCAACCTGCCATCCTTCCGCTGGGACAGCACCGCACCTAGCCCACGAAAACTTGCATCTGTTTCTAATATAAACTCCTGAGTGAAATCTGGGCAAGCCAACACTGGTGTCTGCGTCACCTTGTCTTTCAGTTTCTCAAAAGCCTGTTGCTGTTCCTCTCTCCATTCACTATCTACCCGATCCTTAGATTTCCCATGCATCAACGCATGCAGTGGAGCAGCTATTTGGGCAAACCCTTTAACAAATTTCCTATAAAATGATGTGAACCCTACAAAAGACCGCACATCTTTCACCGTCTGAGGGACTGGCCAATCTCTTATTACCCTAATCTTCTCAGGATCAGCTGTGATGCCTTCAGCTGACACCTGATATCCTAAATAACTTACTTTTGAAGCCATTATTTCACACTTTTTAGGTTTAAATCTTAAGTTATTCTCCCTCATCCTGCAAAATAATTCCCTCAATCTGACTATATGCTGATCTATTGTACTTGAAAACACCATCACATCATCAAGGTATACAAGCAACGAGGAGAAAATCTTATCCCCTAAAATCCGCTCCATGTATCTCTGAAAGGTTCCCGGACTATTTGACAATCCCATAGGCAGTCGCCTGTACTCAAAGTGTCCGAAGCTTGTGCTGAAGGCAGTCTTTGGACGGTCTGAAGGTTTTACTTCTATCTGGTGATATCCCGCCGCCAGATCAAACGTTGAGAAAAACTGGGCCCCCGTCAGAGATTCTAGAGTTTCATTTATCCTAGGCAGAGGAAACGCATCGCGTACCGTGACCTTATTTAAGTCACGATAGTCAATGCACAACCTCAGCGTCCCGTCCTTTTTCCTCACTACTACAATGGCGGCAGAGTACGGACTCTCACTATGCTGAATTACTCCCTGATCTAACAGCTGGCTAATGTGCTGTTTCACCTCTGGTACCTGGTTTGGAGGGATCCTCCGATATGGCACCCTAACTGGCCTGTCTGTGGTCACTGGGATCTCATGCTGAACCCCAATAGCCTTTCCTATGGGCTGGCCCTCTCCGTCAAAAATATCACTAAACTCTTCTATTAAACACCTAACTGCACTCTCTTGTTCCTCATTCATTTCCTCCGTGTGCACTTTGACCTCCGTACGGGCATCCGGTTGCACTGTCCTCACATACACTTCTTCACTGATGTCTTCCTCGACTTCCGTCCCCGAAGCCACTTTCCCAATCCGCCAATTGCCCCTCAAGCTCGTACGACTATCAGACAGATTTGCCACCAACACCTGGGTCATGCCTCTCACCACTCTTACAGCTGTCGGCAACACTATCACACCCTCAGGCATCCAACCTCCATCCTCTATGGTTAGAGGTTCAATCACTACTTCTTTGTTAGCTACCTGGCTTAATGAGGGAACACATACTGACAGCAACCGAGTACTCCGTGGAGGAATGGTTGGTCTTTTCTTCCTCTCTGTCATGCAATACCCCAGGCTGATGGCCTCTATGGCACATAACTGCCTAACCTCCTGCAAGCAATTTTCCCACTGAGCGGTGCTCCTGGCTTCCCTGCACAAGTGATACATGTGCGGCCAGATCTCCGCAACCTCCCCCAGCACATTCATCCCCAACAACCCGACATGAGATTGCCCCTTACCCTGGGTCTCAATCCCTGGACAAACCAACATCCCCACATCAGTGACTTCCACCCCACATACGACCATAGTGACCCGAATACACCCCACACACGGCACTGGAAACCCTGACGCCCCTTTTACCCTTATTCGAGTGGGCTGCAACACCACGCCTGCAGGCTCCAGCTCCCGACGGTAGAAAAGTTCATCAATTAGCGACACTTCTGCCCCAGCATCTGCTAAACCCCACATTTCACGACCCGCTACCAGCACCGAGACCTTAGGACACTCTGCTTTCAGCCTTAAGGTACCTTCTGTTGTGATTAAATTTGTCATGCGAACCACGCTTGACCATGGGTCCGCTCTCTCTTGACTCATAACATCGCCGGTGGAATCTATTGGTGAGGCCAGGAACGGTTGGCGGGGACTGCCTGGCCTTGACCATTTCCCGACCGCCAGTTCCGATTGTTATTTCCAACTCGATACTGGCCATTGGCCACGTATCCCCTTGGGACACTCTCTCCTGGTCCGGACCTGCTCGTGCAATTGAAACTGAAGTGGCCCTCTTGTCCACACGCATAGCACCTCGGGAGAATCGAGCCTCCAGTCTGCGGCTCGTCCTCTCTTCCTTTAGTCAGCGGTACCTCCCTCAAGGCATCTCGTTTTTGTTCCGCCTCTCTCAGCCCCGTGATCCACTCGTCTAGACTATGGTGAGGATACTTCTTGATCTCATCCACTAACCACATACGGCTTTGTTCCTCCTTGAGCCCCCGAGTGATTGCATCTCCCAACAGGGCCTTATCATATTTATGATCATGGTGGTTCAACTCATCGTTTAAATCGAGCATAGCATCGTAATATTCAAGAAGCGTTTCGTTGCTCCCTTGTTTCCGCGTCATCATCTTCTGAATGGCGTCGTACGTGGCCGTCTGCCCGCCGTATTGCTGCTTCAAATAACAAGTCAATTCATCTACGGTTTCCCAGTCTCTGCGTGCATTGTATACGCGATCTGCCGCAGGCCCCGCAAGATGCCTTATTATGAATTGGATTCGACTGACTTCGTCTCCGTCTAGCAGCTTGAGGGTTCGGTCAACCTCTCTTAACCACTTTCCTACCTCTATTCCTGGCCTACCGTCGAACTTAGACATGGTCAACCCGGCCCCGAGACTAGTTCCCTCTCTACTATTGTGTCTCCTCATCTCCCACATTGTCTCATCGTGCTGTATTTTATACTGTGTCTTTACCCTATCTAGTGCATTCCCCAACAGAGCTAGGTGTTGTTGGTGTTCCGTCTCTGACTGTTGCAATTGTGTGTGGTACTCCCCCCGGATTTTTCCCTCTAGCTTCCCCATACGTTCCACGAACTCTTCTCTCAACTGCACCAAACCCGGGCTGTCTCCCCTTTTCTCCGAGTAACCCCGCACCGTCAACCACAACAAACCCATTCCCACGGCGAGCATGAGTAGAGTTGGGGTCACACTCTCTACCGTTTCCATCCACTCCATGATTACGCTCATTATCCCAACCACAGAGCTATCAGTCACGAAGTAAAATAAACTACGCTCTGCTACCATTTGTAACCGGTCGGAATTTGCTGGACTTTAATTTCTCACTTGACTTGGGGTTTATTAAAAATTAATAGATGGTAATGGCAGTGGAAGCGCCCCTTTGAGAAAAATCCCGAACCAGCACAAGAACACTTAAATCTACTAACACAAAATGAATTGTCCGTGACCCGTGGAAGGATAGCGTCTGTGACTGGGATGAATGAGACACACTGTAAAATTTAGACACTTATATTCCCTCCAACACTACAAACACAATCAAATAATGGTACACCAATATGCGCACCTCTTAACTTAAACTTAAAACACTACTCTGGGGAATAAAAGTTATAAATGACATAGAAATTATTAGAAACACAGGCAACAATAAATTTGAAGTATTAAGAAATGTTAATTGCACACATGAACAGGCCTTAAGGGCTTTCACAAAATAATATCAGTCACTTAGGAAATGGTACTAAAAAATAAGAAATTAAATACTCCACAATGAATAGGCCTTAAGGGTTTTCAACAAAATAATATCAGTCACTGAGGAATGGTAATAAAATATAAGAAATTAAATACTCTACAATGAATAGGCCTTAAGGGCTTTCAACAAAATAATATCAGTCACCGAGGAACTGGTAATAAAAATTAAGAAATTAAATACTCTACAATGAATAGGCCTTAAGGGCTTTCAACAAAATAATACCAGGCACTGAGGAAATGGTAATAAAAAATTAGAAATTAAATACTCTACAATGAATAGGCCTTAAGGGCACTCAACAAAATTATAGCACCCCAACAGATGCACACTTCCTAACCTAACTTAACCACTACTCTGGGGAACAAGGTTATACTTGAGATCAGAATTATGAAGAACAATCAGATGCATTAAAAGAATCAAATCACAGTATCACTCTGGTTCCACTTAATGACACAAACATTAAAAAAACACTACTATCAAAATTATTTAAGAAATATTAAACTACACACGTCAAGATAATATCAGTCTGAGGAGTGGTGTTAACTACACCCGTAATAAGGAAGATAAAATGTTCCTCTAGGTATCTCCTAGAGTCCTAGACTCACGGTCTCAGTGTGTGACCATTAATATACTCAGATAGCCTCAGTGTACTCCCAGTGCGTCCATGGGCAGGAAGAGAGTGAGCCAATCAGACCTTGCGCAGTTGAGAGGAGCTTTAGCTTCCCGTTAGCAAGAGGGTTTCACTAAGCGGCTCGGGACATGTGGTGTTGTGAGCAGACGTCAGCTGGGCACCCAGACGGCTAGATTCGCTCAAGAGATCCTTTGGTACCCCGCTAAACAGTGACAGGCCTACTCTGATCGGTCCAATGGCGACAATCGCCACTCTCAATCATCAACGGCAGTCTCAAACGGCAGTCAATCTCTCGCAGTCAAACTCCGGTCAACTCCAGTCAACTCCAGTCAACTCCAGTCAAGTGGGTTCTGACGGAAACCCTGAAATGAACTCACTGTTAGCTCTAGTTTACTTTACCACTGCCCTATCTAACCC